>NC_056737.1:1354618801-1354776301 GCF_019279795.1 Protopterus annectens
GCCCCAACAATGGGTTATTATTTTAGGAAGTTATTTAAAAATAAATTTACAATGATTGCTTTGAAGGGTGTTATCTATTTTAAACTGTGTTGATCTCATGGGAATTTGGAAAAACGCTGAATAATGGATACCCGAGTTTTAGGAATTGAAACCTAAAATTGGGGAAAATGATTTTTTCTTTTTTTAAATTTTAAAAAAATTTTTAAAAATGTGGGTTGAAAACTTAAAATTAAAAATTGGTTGAAGGGGGTTTGAAAACTTTTTCAAAAATTTCTTTAAGGGGGTTCCTTCCCCTTTAAAAATTTTTTGGAAATATTTTTGGCCCCTTTTTAAAAATTTAAATATTTTTTGGAAAGTTTTTTTTTTTTAAGAAAAGGATATATGTATTAGATAAATTATTATTTGAAGAGATTGGGTTTTTTTAAAGCAAATAACAGTCAAAACTGTGTTTTATTAAAAATCTTAATTTTTTGGTAATTTTTATATTTTATATAAAATATATTTTTTTTGGGGGGGTTTTTTTTTTTTTTTTTAAATTTTTTTTTTAATTTTTTTTTGGGGAAAAAAAAATTTTTTTTTAAAAAAGGGGTTTTTTAAAAAAAAAAAAAAAATTAAAAAGCCCCCAAAAAAAAAAAAAAAAAGGGGGGCCCCCAAAAAAAAATTTTAAAAAAAAATTTTTTTTTAAAAAAAAGGGTAAAAACCCCCAAAAAAAATTTCCCCCAAAAAAAACCCCCAAAAAAAAAAAACCCCCCCCCCCCAAAAATTTTAAAAAACCAAAAAAAAAAAAAAAAACCCCCCCAAAAACCCCAAAAAAAAAAATTTTTAAAAAAAACCCCAAAAAAAAAATTTTTTTTAAAAAAATGAATTTTTTTTAAAGGTTTAAAAAAAAAAATTTTTTTTGGGGTTTAAAAAAAAAAAAAACCCCTTTTAAAAAAAAATTTTTTTTTTATTAAAAAAAAAAAAATTTTTTTAAAAGGGGGAAAATTTTAAAAAAAATTTTTAATTTTTTTTTAAAAAATTTTAAAATTTTAAAAACCCTTTAAAATTTTGGGGGTTTTTCCGGTTTTTTAAAAAAAATTTTTGGGTTTTTTTTCCCAAAAAGGGGTTTCCCAAAAAATTTAAAAAAAAAGGGAAATTTTTTTTTTAAAAAAAAAAGGGGGGTTTTTTTTTTTAAAAAAAAAAATTTTTAAAAAAATTTTTTTTTAAAAGAAAAAAAGGGGGGGGAACACAAAAATTTTTTTAAAAAAAATTTTTTTTCCCCATGTTTTTTTTTAAAAAAAAAGGGGAAAAAAAAAAAAAAAAAAAGGAAAATTTTAAAAATTTTTTTCCCCCCCCCCCCCTTTTTTGTTTTTTTTTAGTTTTTAAAAAATTTTTTTTAAAAACCAAGGACTGACGTTACTAACCAATGACAGACTTTCAGTTTCAGACTTCGCATCCTTCAGAAAATGCTGGCAAACGCACATCCTGTTATTCTAGATAATTTCTAAGTTTTGCGAGAAAGTGTGGGACACATTACTGTTAAGGACAGCAAGCAGAAACAAATCTGTTTTTATTCTGCTGCTCTCATTTGCTGGCCAGTAAAGGCAGATCTGTCTGCCTAGAGTAATACCCAAACTTAACAAGTAAGCAGGGGGTGCTCAACATTTGTTAAGGTCGGGTCTTGTGCTACAGATTTTGTCATTTTCCGAATATGGGAATGTAATCACCATACTCCATGCACTACATCACAAGTTTAATATTTCTGCTCTTTAGTCGCATCTATCTGTCAGAGCCTCAAAACCAATGCAATTTTATTTTGTATTTCTTTATTTCTAAATAAACCACAGCATATAATACTAACTGCACAGAGCATCCATACACTATAACCTAATTGCTTGTCCCTGCCTTTTTCATAAGACATCACATCACTGTGAACTGGACATTATTGAAAATTTATATTTTCTGTTAACCAAAACATACATCTTACAGAGATTGCTAAATGGCTTTTTTTAAACTGTCTTTTTTTAGCCAAATGTTTTTTTTTTAAACTGTCTTTTTTAGCCAATATGAAATAAAGCGTGTATTTCCCTTCTAGGCATGAGTAAATATTTATGCATTGTATCTAAGCTTAGTTACTTAGCTCCTGGTGAAGGGCACCTGATGGCCCAAAAGCTCAAGTAAATGCAAAACCCATGCTGGTCAAATAAAAGGTATTAAACCATATCTTTGTCTGTCCATTTTTTTTGAAGAAGACAACACTCGGCAATGACGGCTCTCAGAGTGCTATAGCATGCCTTGGACCATCATAGAATTCAGAAAAACCTGCAGTACATTTGGAAAGTGATCTTTTGGACTGGAGCAGTGGAGGTTATGAGGCATGGAGAGCAAGTGAGACAGTCACAGTAGGACATCTACATACAAACACAAGCAGCACGTTAGTCATATTGCCAGCGTGTGAGAGTAATACCATCACAAACAAAGACCAATGGGTAATGCCTCTCATGGTAATACGTTACAGTCAGGCCACTGATTCTCAGTGTCAGGATCTAGTAGTTTTGACAAGCGTCCACTGAAGCTCTGCAGCACTGAATGGTAGATCTCCCTTTACCTAGAACTTCATACTAAAGCCAAATGGCACTCTAACAAGGCATTTTTGATCTGCTTGTACAGTAATGAGAACTGTCTTTTTTCTTGAACTTCCACGATCTGGGTTACTCTAAGCTTCAAATGTCTACTTTTGTACTCTCCCATATGCATAGAATTGCCGCTTACACTACACTAAACTGTGACACTAGGCACACAGCCTAAGATTACAAGATTTTATTCTCTCAATCTCCTCTTATGAACTGTGAATCTGTAAACACACTACTTACCTATCTAGTAGCCCGGTTTCAAAAGACACCTGTGATTAGCTGACTTATCCTGTTAAGATGTGATCAAGTTACACAAACGTACAAATAACTCCTTTGTAATCCGTTTGATTTGTTGTCTGTATTTATGCCTAGTGGAAGGGAGGTATCTTATATAATGTATGCTGCTACTAATATTTGAAAGTAATAAATAGAACATTGTATTTATTTTCATTGGAAAGATTGCCATCTGTGTTGGTTCTTGTGATGACATCAAATCACAGAATTCCTAATCGAAAGAAGAATGACATATACCAAACCTCCAGTCAATATTTGAAAGATTAAAATCTCCCAAATGAACAGGTTGTTGAAGTTCCATTTGCCTTTGACAAGTTTTAAATAAGACAATAGTTGCTCCCTTTTTATTTTAGGGCTGGGATAAGTACATAACACATTTAAACTCTGCATTAAAAGTAGTAGGTAGCCCAATACTAACAGATTACATGTATGGGTAAGCCCATAAAAAGTTTGCAGGGATTGAATTTCGAACAAATATGGCCACTGTACCGTCAGTTAGCTGTAGATCATTACTCTAGGATCACTCAGTGATGGCAACGATAACGGGCTTAGAGCGATACGCCAAAGCAGACTGTTCCTCAATCTTCTTAAATGAGCTACATCTACTGGAAATGATAACCTGTAGCAATAAACTGATTAAAGTTTACAATCTTTTACTTTGCTAAACAGTACAAAAATAATCTAAAAAATGAATTAATATATCAGAGAACTTCCTGCCTAACAGCTTGCCTCCTTTGAAACTTGCTTGAAACTAGTCTTTGTCAAACAGTTCATTTTTCCATAAAAACTCATCCCAAGTCTTAACGATGTCATTATCTTTATTATAACAAAACCCCCTTAGACATTAATTATACAGCAGTACTTTTGAAAAGTAGTAATTGCTGATGTTTTGTGAAATTAAGTTTTCACCTAAGGACAAATGATCGTTTTTCATAACTAAAATATTTATTTATACAATTTGTTAACTGGGGTGGAACACTGATATCATTGTCCATACAGACTTAAAAAGGAAAAAAGTCATGGAAATTCAGAGGCCATACAGCTTAAAACACTTGATGTCCTTAAGGGGTCATTTGCATATATGCCATGGGCTTCTATTACAGGAGGTTTAGGGTATCACACAGTGAACATTTTAGCTTGGCTAGGATTTTCCAAGCTTTGAGTTTTATATTAGGAACTGCAGACTGACCATTGTCTAATGTGTGTGTGTGTGTGTGTGTGTGTGTGTGTGTGTGTGTGTGTGTGTGTGTGTGTGTGTGTGTATATACGTGTGCATGCGAGAGAGAGAGACGAAGGGAAGAAATGGAGAAAATTTTGTAATAGTTAAATATGAAAACAAATGTGTGGTTCAGCAGTAGAAAATGAAATTATAAATCTAGCAGATTTGTAGATTTTTCATCAGATGAGTGGGCTCACTTCTGTTACTTTTTTTACTTAGAAATTCACTTCTGTTCTTGGCTTTTCACAGTTCTCTAAGCTCTCTACTGTGTGCGTGATATCCAAGCAGGGGTTGTAGGCTGGCAAACTGAAGATTGATACGATATTAATAATCATTACCACAATGCTTTTCTATTTCACCACCACCGTTACACCAAGTCATTATTGGGTACTACTGGCACCTCTGCATATTCAACAGCTGTCATACAGACAAATCTTGTGAAACAGAAAGCAAAAGAAATTTAAGGAATTGCTATAGATCCAACCAACACCAATTTCTTGCGTTCTTTTTTCCTCAAGTTGATAAGTAGGATCACACACGCCATCATCATTTCAAGTATGCAATAGTTATGTCATAATCAAATGCCTTGTCTAAGTAATAAAGATGCATTATGGAATGCCAGCACCTTCCTGGTTTCACAAACAATATTTAAAAATGTAGCTTCACAATCAATATTTAAAATATCACATCCCTCTATGCTTTCAAAGGTCCTACACTCCTCACATTACATTGATTTAGTTGGCTAAAACAGATGCCAACCCAGGAAAGGAAAGCAACCTACTTTCAATTCAAAAGCAGCAGCAGGTTTAGAAGACCCCTACTGTACAGCTTTGCAATGGGTCTCTGCAAGTGCTCATGTGCTTGTAACTCATGACACACTTGCTCATGGTCACTTACTCTAAATGGCAAGTGTACCAACTCCCACTAGCCTGATCCAACTTACTTTGCTCTCCCACAACCCAACCCTACTGAACTACATAGCCCTGACAGTACCCTAACTCTGACCCTACAATTCCCTTTCCACTCCCTAAACCTAAAACTCCACTTCTCCATCGCTAAACCTAAACTCTTCTGGCTCCTTAACCTTAAAACTACTACTCCTGATCTCTGCCAACAACCTTAACCTGCACACAGGCCACCCTTCACTGTGTTTGCTGCACCAACCTTGCTACCATGTTTGGGCAAGATGCAGCAGCTCCACTCTCTCCGCATGGCTGTCACACCTTGCCAGAACACGTAGCAGAGTTTGAGTATGAGCAGCAGCCTACACAATCTACAAGATGCCGGAGTCCTTGCCTTTGAGACAGTGACCTTTGAGTGTCTGGGACTCTGGCGCTTGTAGTCCCCCTTATAACTAGAGTTTATAATTAGGTCACCACATGTTCACCATTAGACAGCTGCTATTTTCTCCTCTAATTATTAGGAAGAGAAGAAGGAGAAAGTATAGTTCTGTCACACTTGCTACAATTGTAGATGTTTGAGTAGATCAATGTTGCCTTATTGATTACTGAATCTTCCTGCCATGCAGAAGCCTATAACAAGCCCGATTTCCATAATGTTAGCATCATTACTTGCAAACTACTGACAAACGTCCAAAGACTGACATCTGGACATCAGGGTATAAGGAGAATGTCTGTTGGCACCATCTTCAGGTCCTTCTAAGCAGTGAACAAGCAGTCTGATGCCCGAGGACAGCATAACCTTCCCAATTATTTGAATCTGAGTGTAAAGGAAGAAAATCATAGGCAGCAGAGGGGGGATGATGTAAATAAGAGGACTATCTGCAGAGAACTGTTCTACCCCTCACCACCTGCCAATGGAGACAAGCGGTTAGCAGATAAGAGCTGGTGGATGGTGGGAATATGTACTGCAACACTGACTTACTCAAACATCTACAATTACAGAAATTGTCACACAAAAGTACTATGTACTTAGTGCTGCAGTACTGATCCTTGGGAAGACTCCTAAAGCTAGAAAATTGCATGATGGATCACCTGCATGACCTTAGGAAATAAGATTGTGCTGGATGGCAGAAGAGAAACCTGCTCTAGCCCTGGACACTTTGCCTAGGTTATATTCTTTTGTGAAGGTGTGCACAAAGTTCTATGTGGTTGCCTCTAGGATGGCCTGGGTGGGAACTTCTTTGAAGAAAGCAGTGGCAGTTGCCCCATGTCTGGTGGAGTGGGCTTTAACATGCCCAGGTAAATATTTTCCTTGGTGTAACAGAACTTAATGCAGTTAGCTATGTATTTAAACATGGTTGGTTTGGAGACCGTGAATTTTACAGAGGGTAAACAGGGCAAATCTAACAGTTGCTCTGCTCTATTAGGGTTTTTAGTACTGTCTAGATTGTATCTGATTTGCCTGTGCATATTCGTGATATGAAGGGCATGCTCTGCCCTGTCCTCTGGATTTGGATAGAAGACTGGCAGCTAGATAGGTGGTATCAGAACTTTAAACCAGACTTGTGCATAAAAGTTGGGTTTGTTCTGAGGGTGACTATACCTGTGGAAGACGCATGAGAACTTGTAGCTCAGAAACTCTCCTAGCTGAAGTCACAGCTACAAGGAAGGTGGTCTTCCAGGTGAGCATCTTTAGAAAGGTAGTGGAAGCAGGTTCAAAGGGAGGTAGTTAGTTTTTCGAAGACATAGTTTAGATCTCAAGTTGGAATGGGGTTCCTTCTAGGTGTTCTCAAGTGAATCACTCCTTTTAGAAAAAGTTTCATGTGGGGGTGTGAAAATATAAGTAAAGAATTATTCAGGCAAGCTGAAATTGCAGATGCACCTACTTTAATGCTGCAATAGGAAAGGCCAAGTGTAAAGAGGCCAGTCAGGTACTGCAAGCCTGCGCTGATGTCTGCTTCAGTAGGATCAGTGTTATTGCTCTGATACCAGGCAGAACATTTTTTTCTATTTTTCCAGGTATGATTTCCTTGTATTGGGTTTTCTTGCAACCCTTGGAATGCAGGCAGTTAACTTGAGCATGGCTAAGTGGAGATGGAAGACAGACCGCTTGACCTGGCTAAGGAGATTTATCTCCTGTGATAGTGTGGAATTTCCCCTTGCTGAATGTCAGGAGGAGAGAGAACTAGTCTTGTCTCAGCCAGAAGGGGATCACCAAGATCATACTGGGTATGTCTTCCATGATTTTTATTAGCACCCACGAAATCAGGGTAATGGCAAGAATGCATATAGCAACCAGTTTGCTGAAGTGAATTACAATAAATCCATTTTCTAAGCTCCTGTCTGTGCATTCTGGTGCAGAAGTTCTGTAGTTGCTTGTTGTAGACAGAGGCAAAAAGGTCTGTTGATGGGATCCCCACACTGAATGGTGAGATCCAAGAAAATCTCTCTTTTCAGCATCCATTCATTGGAGTCTAGAAGGTCCCTGTTTAGAGAATCTGCTAGGGCATCACTCTGACTTGGAATATAAGAGACTTTGAGGGTTAGCTCTATCTCTCGAGCCAGCATCTAAATTTTCCTGGCAGGGCTGCACAGGGACTAGGAAAAAGCCCCACCCCGTTCATTTATGTACCACTGAACTGTGATGTTGTTTGTCCAAATTTGCAGTGTCCCTGGGCTTAAGTTTTGATGAAAGGCTTTTATGGCCAGGTAAACTGCTAGTAACTCCTTTTGATTTATATGCAACTTCCTTTGCTGTGTGGACTAAATGTCCAGTACCTTCAGGGGACCCAAGTGGGCTACCCAAGCTATAACTGAGATGTCTGTATTAACCGTCTTGTCTGCTTCTGGTAGAGTGAAGTTTCTCCTGGATGCCTTTGTGCTGTGTTCTTCTTCCATAGGAGTTCTCTTTTCAGGCATGGAAGGAGAGGTAGCAGGGCTTCTAGGGTTTGGGAGTGATGTTACTAGACATGTTTTTGGAAATCACTCAAGTTTTCTCATGTGTAACTTTGCAAATGGAATCATGAGGATGCATGACGCCATGTACCTCAGGATGTTCAGGAACTCTCTCTCTTGCAGTGATGAGCTGCTTTGGAAGTAGGCCCGTCAGGTAGCCTGTCAAAAATACAATCTTGTCCTGGGAGGAAAAAGGCTTCTGTTGAACAATCTGTAATGGCTCCAAGGAAGAGAATCCTTGCCTAATGGACACTTTGAGATTTTGAAGATTAGGGTGAGACCGACTTTCTGAAAACAGTCCACAGTGATCTGTAAGGTGCTCAGGGCCTCTGAAGTGGATCTTCCTTGAATGAGAGGGTCATCTATGAAGGGGTAAATATGGACTTGTAGAGTTCTGTAGTGTGCTACCAGAGGAGATGGGCATTTTGTGAAAACTCTGGAAAAAGTAGATAGCCTAAGAGGTAAAGCACAGAACTAAAAGGGGAGCCTGTTTCTACAAAACATAGATACTTTCTGTGACTGTCTACTATTGGGACATGGAGGTAAGCATCCTTTAGGTCTATGGTAACCATACAGGCATCTGCGAACACCATGGGCAGTAATTTCTACAATGTAAGCATTTTGGACTTTGGAATGCTGTGGAACTTTAGCTTTGAGAGGTCCAAAATGGGTCTCAAAGTGTCATCTTTTCTTGGGATAAGAAAAATACTTAAGTAGAAATCTTTTCCTTCTTGTTTTGGAGGGACAGACTGAATGGATCCTTGCGGATAGGTGGTAAGACACTTTCTTTCTCTCCTGGTGGTACTGGAATACCCAAGATGGTGGAATTTTTCTTAATTATAGTACCCCTTTCTCTATGAGGTTAAGGGCCCTTTGGTCCCTGGTGATGGATTTTCATTGGTTTAGGAAGGAGAACAGTCTTTTTATTCAGTTTCTCAAAAATGTGCTCAGCTGGCAGACCAGAAAGGAATTCCTTGCCCAGTGGAGCATCTAGTTATTCAGCTTTTCCCTGATCTGACAGGGCTGGATCCTGAGCCATGAATGTCTGTGGATGACACAACCTGTGGCAGCTGCACTGCAAGCAGCAGCTTAGGCATCATAGCCACATTTTTAGTTGCTCCTAGAGAACTGTAAAGCTTCTCTATCTCTTGAATATCCTTGTATACGGTCCTAGCCATCTACTTTAGTAGCATTTTGTCTTCAGGAGAATCAAGGTACTTAAGCATATGGAATTGAAAATTCAAAACCCTCATTGCAGGGTGGCACAGGCATAGGCTTTCTTCCCAAATCTGTACAGCAATCCACTTTCCATGTCATTAGGCAGAAGTAGATCTCTTGTTGGTCCTTTAGGCACACCTTTAGTGGAATCAGTGTAGACAACAGAAGGATCAACCTTTGAATTTTCAAAGAGGTGCTTAGGAGTTTCAAGCACTCTCTAAAACCTTCCTGGTTTCCCCAGAGTAGAGGTAGACAGTCATGGTGCAGAACTATGTCTACAAAAACGTCCAATACAGCATGTACTGGAGGAAAAGCCAGAGGTCTGGATGAAGGTAAACTTGGAAGTTCCGTGTAGTGGATCTGGACCTGGAAGAAGTACTTACTTTCCAGACTGAAAGTCTCCTTCATTTTATGTAGGGTATCCCTGAAGTAAAGGCCCTCATGGTCAGAGTCTGGGTAAGTTTGAGGTGATAAGCGTAAGACAATTCCTCCTCCTCCTCCTCAGAGATTCAGGAATCCTTTTCTTCCTGAAATGCTACTTCCCTGCTCCTTTAAGATGAGGAGGCCTCAGAGGTGGATGAGTGAGATGGCTCTCTAGATTTCATGAAAGCCATAAACTACTGTGCAACAGTAAGGAGGTCTTTCGCTTCAGTCTGAGTATAGGAGATCTGAGGTGGCAGCAAAGCAAATACAGCAGTCTGCCTTGGTTTAGTTGCCCGTTTTACAGTGATGATTGCAGGATGAGGTTGTCTGACCACAACTTTGGTAGTTGGGGAAGACATGGAGTGTCCCTCGACAGACAGTGTGGACATTAGAAGCATAAGCCTGCAGAGTGACTTCAGACCCAACGGATGTGTGAACTATGATGGCATTCAAAGGTAGACCAGAAGCCATGGAGGCCTCCTGAGGAGTTGCACCACAGGGTTTAGGCTTAGGAGTCCCCAGACCAGTGGCCTGCAAAGGCACCTCACCTAGACTGGTTGACTTACAAGTAGTAAATGGAGCTTTTTTCTGAAACACTAGAGTCCAAAGCCTTTTAGTCTTTTTGGTTTTTGGAATGATACTAGCAGATGCCAGAGACAGTAAAGGCCCTGCTGTAGGAGTGGATTGCAATGCCACCAAGAAAGCTGAAGAAGATGACTGTATATGAGAGGCAAGTACCTCGGCCCTACTTTTTAGAGAGTTTTGCACAAAATATTGCACAGTCAGAACAGTTAGACACGTCATACTGAGGTCTCAACCAGAACACAGAAAATGAGTGAAAATCTTTATATGGGATTTGCTTCCCACACTTCAAACAACTGTTTACTTTTCTGAACATTAAATTAGTAGAGAAATGTTCCCAATGGGTACTTATCTGAGTGAAAGGAGAAGCAGGAACTCTCAAAACAGAAGCCAACCAATGGACTGTGAGTGTACTGACACGTGAAGCACATTGGGCTGCACTGCTAGAAAGAACTGAAGATGGCACAGACAGTGCCCTTCATATACCCTGATGTCCAGATGTAGGTCAGACGTCTGTCAGCTAGGGATTATGCAAAGAATTTGGAAATTGGGCCAGTTGCATGGTAGGAAGACCAAAGAATCAGTACTGCAACAGTGACTACAAAGAACATCAGCATACGCCTTCAAGTTCATAACATGTTCACATAATGTATGCAGACTACACACATTCATATTGTTTCATAATCTTCCACAGAAGCTAGACAACCATTACTGAAGGGGAAGGTTTATCAGCTGAGCTAAAATAAGCTATTCCATACAGAGGAAAGAAACGTTTCAAGTGACAACAGCACTCACTTCCTCCCCTTCAGGCAGCACGATCTCCTTCCCCTCCTCCTCACATTTGACCATCTGTTATTTCATTATCTGCTTGCAGAGATGGTGGACTATAAGATGGTCCCTATACACAAATGAAAAGGAATGTGTTTTCATCATGTGTTCGACATTCTTCCTGCATAGTATGAGTATGGCATACAAACTAGCAGCATACCTTCAGTCTGGCAGCAAACTGTTGGTAAGCTAAATATTTAGAAGTAACAAGAAAGCATAAAATAAAAAATCTACATCTATCTTGCACACAACAGCAATTGCATGTATATATTATGTATATAAGCGAGTGTGTGTGTGTCTCTCTCTCTTGCTAAACACACACACACACATGCACACACACACACTATATATATATATATATATATATATATATATATATATATATATATATATATATATGGGTTCCTATGAGTTCACTGACAGTTCAGAACATCGACACTCACATCTTCGACACCAAATCATCGACTGTTCATAACATCGACATTTCAGGTAAGCGATCTTCCCCCTTGCAGGACCCATGGTAGCACTTATTTCTCTGTTACGACGTTAAGGACAACGCTGTCAGGGTAAATTGTAAAGAGTCACATAAACCTTACGCGTTGTAACACAGAAACAAGTGCTACCATGGGTCCTGCAAGGGGGAAGATCGCTTACCTGAAATGTCGATGTTATGAACAGTCGATGATTTGGTGTCAAGATGAGTGTCGATGTTCTGAACTGTCGGTGAACTCATAGGAACCCATATATATATATATATATATATATATATATATATATATATATATATATATATATATATATATCTAAAGTATAAACACTAGATATATGTACACTTACATTTGACAGAACTCCCAATGTGGACGTTGCAAATGTTGACATGCAAAGATACACATTCACAATGCTACATGCTTAATCTCTGAGCAGGCTCTCTCTAAAATAGTGTTTTCTGCTAATTAAATATATTCTCCAAATCCAGGGATTGTTGATCTCTCACCCGTGTCGACCATTTGTTTTGTAGACAAAACAGATGTCAGCAATTGGGAGTTTCACCAGCTGTATATACACATACAGACACACACACGCACACCCCCCTACATAATCACACACATATGAATATATTATCAATTGTCGATTTCCCTTTACATTCATGCTCCTTTCACAGATGCCAAAATCTCAGCTTCACAAATAAATGAAGCAGCAACTCGATAAATATAAACCCACTGAAAAAGGAAAAAAAAAAACAAATCTTCCTTTTATGACTGGTCAGACTGCAAACCAAACCTCTTATAAACTCAACACAGCAACAAATATCCACAATAACAGTACATGCTTTAGATGGAGACTTCACTCCAACACCATTTGACATGGACGCCATACCTTTCTCCCTCTAAGCCCAAGAAATCTGTACAAAGGCCCAACATTAGCTGCAAATTTTAAACACTGCTCATAAAAACTTAGAAGAAAGTTGCCAGAAAAAGACATTTTGCATTGGCATGTATTTTCTGAAGTCTATGAAGTCAAACTCAAACATATATTATTTAATGACTTTAGTCCTCGGTGATTGGCCAGATTATGAGAAAAAGACCAAAAATTTGAGACAAAAATCTGGACATCCTGTGAAAATCTGGACAGTCAAGAGGTATGACGGAGGCTCTACCCCCACCTCTACTTACCTGAATATTCTAACTCCAACATGACAAAAAACGCAAGCACAGTGCATTTATCACCAAACTGTCAACAAAACCAAAGTTAACTGTAACAGCACTTGCTTATGTGTGCATACAACAATTGTCAGCGCACATACCAAGTGCTGACCAGCTGTGTAGTTGGCAAACAGAAGGATAACCAAATGTTGTGCAACTGCATGGTTGGAATTTTTTAAAACAGTTTAGGGAAGCTACTAGCTATACAGAATGCTACTTAAATACATTATATCTTTGCATATTTCCAAATTAAACAAACCTATCACATTTATAACTTTAGCACTTGGATGGCATAGTTAACAAAGGTTGTTAAATTAAACACATTTATAACAGCACTTGCATTCACAACTTTTCTTAACAATACCATCTAACACATACTGGGAATAAGAAAGTTGCACACCATGACATGCTGCATCAAATATATGCACTTTTCACATAAAACACTCGGCTTTGTCTCATGATTCAGAATGCTGCTGACCCATGCCAGTACCTTATGATACAGAACACTCAGTCATGTCTTATTTCATAAACCTTTACTACCTCCTATAGGGGTGACACCGTTGTCAAATGGACTAGGTACTTTCTCTGAAAATCATGACCAAACAGATGCAATGCTAAAAAGAATACTTCTGTTTACTTGTGTTTAGAGGTCTATGACTTGCATTACCCGTAATCCCTGAAATGTCATAAGATTCCACGTTCAAAGCAACACACAGAAGACCTAATAAATAATGAGCAAGACACAAACATAAATTCTTCTGAAGTCACTCCTGAAAAAAGCAAACCATATTCTTTTCACAAGATGAGTACCAATATTCCATTGCCCTGGCTGACGTCCTGGGTTAACAACAATACCCATGTACAGTAGACATTACTGCTGCCTCAAACTGATTATGTATCTGCTGGGGTGCCTTCTGTGCCGAGGTCGTGTCCTTGTGTCCACATGGGGTTTTGTCAGAATCTTATACCCCCCACCACAAGAAGGACATTCTTGTATGTAAACTGGCAGTCCTCTAAACTGCTCAAACATAGGGGTGTGTGTGAGAGAGACAGAAGCATGTATAATTCTTAGATTAAGGGGTTAAGGTTAAACAGGTACTTACATTTTTAAGTGATCTTTTATGTAACAAAAACTTAATGGAGTGCAGCTTCCGTTTGTAATGCATACCCTTTGCTGTGTAAGGAGATGGGATGCTATGGGCCTTGGTAAGCGATCTTTTATGTAACAAAAACTTAATGGAGTGTAGCTTCAGTTTGTAATGCATACCTTTTGCTGTGTAAGGAGATGTGATGCTATGGGCCTTTTCCTGTGCCTGTTTTCAGTCTTTCTCAGTGCAACAGTTGCTACATGCATGATACTTTAAGTACAGCAGCAGTGACATGCTTAGCTTTTCTGGGATTGTTAGGACACTGCAGTGGTACTCAGCAATTTGGTAGGTCTTTCCTGCCACAGACATTTTCTCATGTGACATAAAATCTTTACCAGGGTCAGAACCATACCGCTGAACTGTACAGATTGTTGCAGGATGTCCAGATTTTTGCCTCATAATTTTGGTCTGTTCCTCATAAAATTTGTGATTTTCTGGCAAATCACTAGGATGACCTGAGGATTGAAGTCACTAAATAATAATATATGTTTGAGTTTCAGACTTTGTATCCTTTGGAAAAATTCATGCTGAGACAAATCCTGCTATTCTACCAACTTTCTAAGTTTATAAGAACAACATTCAACATCTATCCCTAATTTTGGGCCTTTGTCCCCCCTTTCGATCAGGCTTTGTCCAGATTTTTTGCACTAAGAGGTTGAGATGTATGGTCATAACTGTACACATGCATACACACACAGTGCGGTGGTGTGTAATACTCTAGCTTCTCAATGCATTTTATTTTTGGAATACTTCAGTTCTTCTGGGCTTGGACAAACCTATGGACTCCATAATGACCAGTGAAATTGTAAGTTATTTTGGTTGCACTTTCAGCTGTGTGCCTGTTAAAACTCCAAGATCTAATCCCCCCTCCAATCTAGCTGCATGAAGCAAAAGATGAAAAGTCCTGTCCTTGACATATTGATGGGACATGTAACCTTTTTCTGGTTCTTGAACTGCTCTGAGTTACACCCACCCCCCCACACCACCACCACAAGCTACGAAAGCTATCTTGCTCAGTGCGGTCACAGTGCATAAATGTTTTTCTGTGTGACATTTCTGTTCTGTGAAACTTTACCTTGGTGGGATTATGCTAGTGTCGCAAATCCATATTTGCAGAGGTGTGCAGTAATCTGTACATCTATGACTTCAAGGTATCTTTTTTGTGTGACATCAAAGGGAAAGTATGTTGCTGGAGGGGTTCAGCCTGAAGTGGAGGCGGAGCCCTGAGCACAGCCAACTGATAATACCTTTCAACTGTCCAGAACTTTGCAGAAAGTCTACATTTTTGCTTCATATTTTTGGTCTGTTCTTGTGTGTGTGTGTGTGTGTGTGTGTGTGTGTGTGTTTTATTTATATTTTTCGGCAAATCATCACTAAATAATTACAAACATTTTAGTTTCAGACATTGTATTCTTCAGAAAATGCATGCATATCCAAAACCTGTTACTCTAGTAACATTCTAAGATAATAAAAGCAGTCCTTAAAATCTGTCCCTGATTTTGCCCCATTTGTTCCTCCATTATGTTTGGCTTTGTCCAAATTTCTTGAACAAAAGTTGGGAGGTACATACACAGCACACTGATCAGACAAAGCACAGCCTTTTATAAGCAGCCCAGCCTCATTTTAAGGAGTTTTGTTTGGAGGCTCCGAGGCTGTGTAATTAGCTCCTGCAAATGTAGTGCGCCAGGTTGCAAAACACCAATTAAGTCTTGGCTGAGGATATGCACCATGCTTAGTGGTTTTAAGTAGACCTTAAACATGTATTTGTTTTGATCTAGCCTACACTAATTAGCCGTGGTAGTCTTGCTGAATTTTGCATCTCCATTTATTTCTTATGTATGCTTGCTTTTTCTTAATGCTGTGAGCCAGATTTAATTGACTAGTTTATCATTTTCTTACTAATGTATTAAAAGTTATTTATTTTACTTTATTTTTGTGGTAAACTTACTAAAGCTAGACTACTTGAGGTTTTTTTAAAAGTATGCATTCTAGTGCAGATTTAGTGTTCACTGAGGGGCACTCCTTATGGTAGGGAGTAGAAGGACAAACATCAAGCACCTCCCTACCTCCTAGACCAGATTGTAAGCCTGGGCACATAAACCAGGAGTCACTGTTAAGATGAAAGGTGCTGTGCAAGGGTATATCTGCTAATTATGCCAGACAGATTTCTGCAGGAGCTGCCAAGCAAGACAGACAGACACACACACACACACATACACCGAAACAACACACACACACAGACACTCACACCGACACCAACTCTGACACAGACACATGCATGCACATACACACGCACAGACACACACACGCACAGACACACACACGCACAGACACACACATCCACAGACAGACACACGCACAGACAGACACACGCACAGACAGACACACGCACAGATATGCAAAGGTTGCTCCAACTGTTTTGATGGAGTGATGGCTAGTGTAATTTCTGAAGTGCAGTGCAGCTGAGTTTTCAGAATTAAAGATCATCAGCAAATTACGTAGTTCTATCACATTTTTTCTTGGTGAAGCAAGTCTACAAGTTTATACTGAAGAAGGTGATAACTATAGTGCCCTAAAGAAGAAACGAGGTAGACAGAACCTGCATGATCTGTTCAGTTAGGGGATCCTCAACTGTAAAAAAATCAACACAGTTTAACATGGAACTCACTGCTGATGGTAGTACAGGCAGGCCCCCCTGAATTTTTAAATTATTTGAACTGTGCCATCATTTTTAATAAGAGATTCCCAGTTTCATGACAGAACATAAGATTTTGTCAACACCTTGGTGGCTTTCCTTAAGCAATATCTCAATACTTTTGCTTGGCTTTAGAAGCTGAATATTATACATTTCTCTAACTGCAGAAAGCGTGACTAGCTTTTCCCTTCAAAGTACAATGGTTGTTAGAAGATTGGTGCAGTTCTAAGTGGGCAACATTTTAAATAAGGGTGCTTAATTACAGGCAAATGAGAAAGACAAAATAAATGGCTTTTCAGCACTAGTACGAGTAAAACAGTCCCCACCAATGGATCAGGGACAAGAGAAAACACCCCACCATGCCTGAATTCTCACTTCAGAGAGTTACTAAATTAGAGTGAAAGACAAAGTCCAGACCCAGGATGAGACGTTAACTACGATAAAGCTTATGGTCATCTGTGACTAATATACCACAAAGAAATTTTACAACGAAGTCTCAGGAAGCTGAAATTCCTAAGTATTTCCTGCTTCCTTAGGCTATCAGTAGGAAAAATAAAACCATCTCCCACATTTAATATGCAAACGGGATTTTTGCTTTGCAGAAAATGTTGCTTAAACTTTAATTATGTTTTCACAGATAAAATTTACCAACCACTCCCATGTGAAATGAAGTGCATTATAAACAAATCCCAAGGAATTGTATTTGGAAAGTATACTAGTGTGTTACAACATAAAATTATAACTCTAATGCAATTACAGCCACTTGGTGATTTTCTTCAGAATAAAAAAGCCTTGTTCAGCATACATCCAAATGCAGCATGTCACAATGGACTGAAATACATATGCAAATGGAGATGCCTGTAGTGTAAAATATTACAGTGATCGGTTAACGGGTCCTGACAAAGGCACAACAGTCATACCTTCTCAATCTATTGATTCCTGGCCTGCCTGCTTTCACACAATCATGTTACGAGATTAACACATCGCTTAATATTTTACCTTTTTTTTTTTTTTTACAAAAAAAAAAAACCTGGTAATCTATCCAATTTATGAGTTGATTTCATGAGTATGCAGTACTTTATACTTACTGATATTTATGCACTACTAATATATATATATATATATATATATATATATATATATATATATATATATATATATATATATATACATATATAAAATACACACACACGTTTAATTATGCTTTTCATTTGATGGAAAATTTACAGTTCCCAAAACCACTGCCATACTTCTGGGCAGATAGGACTTCATATCATTTTTCCCCGCACTCTAGTTTGCCCTGTACCAATCATTAGCTCATTTCTAGTATGATGTATATTACTTCCTTGTAGAAGTGTGTCCATACACTGTCATCACCCAACTGCTCAATGCGGAGTGCTTATACCTTGTGTGCTCATTTGTTGTAGTGGTTGCCCATGGAATTGTGTGGAGTGCAGTACTATTTATTTTTATTTATTTATTTTACATTTGTTTACCAGGAAAGTCCGACTGGACACAGGGCTATTTTCAGCGGAGGCCCAGGGAGAAAATCTCCAGATAAAAATACATACAAACACATATCAGACAGTAAGAGATCAAGATTTATACAATGAATAAAAGTTGTAACACAGTAGAATGCTATACGATACTACATAGTAAACAAGATGTGAAACAACAGCATTTAGTTCACAGTAAGAATGTTGAGCATTATCAACATCCTTGTTGACAATTCTACAATAAAACCACTGAGAATTTTTCAGTTACATTCATATATTAAGTACAATAGTAAGAGTTTTACCCATATCTTAAGGTTTTGATGTAGGAGGGTCTTGGCTTATGTTGCGATTCATGTGTTTTTGAAACTTATTGAGGTGGTTAATACTAATATATAGAGAAAGGTTTATGGGACATAGCGATTAGTATGGAGTGTAGGGTGTAGAGTAAGCATTTACCCTGGAGGAAATCTCCAGATAAAAAAACATACATACATAAATCAGACAGTAAGAGATCAACAAGATTTATACAATGAATAAAAGTTGTAACACAGTAGAATGCTATAGGATACTACACAGTAAACAAGATGTGAAACAACAGCATTTAGTTCATAGTAAGAATGTTGAGAATTACCAACATCCTTGTTGACAATTCTACAATAAAACCACTGAGAATTTTTCATAGTTACATTCCTATATTAAGTACAACATTAAGAGTTTTACCCATATCTTAAGTTTTTGATGTAGGAGGGTCTTAGCTTATCTTAGTACTAATGCTGTGATTCATGTGTTTTTAAAACTTATTGAGGTGGGGTAATACTAATATATAGAGAAAGGTTTGAGGGACATAGCGATTAGTATGGAGTGTAGGGTGTAGAGTAGGCATTTACCCTAGAGAGTCACAGGAGCATAACCAGGTATTTCTATAGTGTGCTTTAAGGACTTTTTTAAACTGTGAGTTGGAACTTACGGAGGTCAGGTGGCTAGGAAGGGTATTCCAAGCTTTAGAAATAGAATAGCTGAAGAGGGATTTCCCTCCATTATTATTATGCTTGATGACATCTAGGCAGTTTTGGGTACTAGATCTTAAGGTTCTTGTTGTAGAGTATGGGATAATTAGGTTTTGGAGAGCTGAAGTTTTAACTGGGTTGTAATATAGTTTGTGTGCTACAGACAACTGAGTTTCATGAGATGAGTTAGCTCTAAGCAATTTAGTTGTTTGAGAGCTACACAGTGATGAGTCCTTTATGGTGTCTCAGTAGCAAACCTAGCAATCTTGTGGTAGCAAGACTCTAATTTCTGTAGATCGGATTTACACAGGTTGGTTAGAATTGGGGATGCATAGAGGAGGGTAGACAACAGGTGTGTCCTGGCAATAGTAGTTTTGGTGTGTTTAGTGAGGAATTCTTTGTTCCGGTAAAGGAGACCAAGTTTTTGTGAACTTTCTTGATAGTTTGGGCTATACGAATGTCAAATTTTAGGTTATCTACTTCTACATCTAACAGTTTGGTGTGGGAGGCAGGAGTGATAATGATTTTGTTGTTTGACATAATGGTAAAGCTGTCATTTGGGGGAGGGGATCTACTGGGACTGAAGAGGAAAGTTTTGTTTTATTTGGATTTAGGATAAGCTGGGTATTATTGAACCAGGTCTCAGCTAATGAGAAACAGTGTTGGGTTATGGAGTGAAGGTCTGCTACTGTGTGGGCTGAATATATGAGGGTGGTGTCATCAGCTTATTATACTACTGAGGCTCTGGGAATGGAGGATGAGAGCCGATTGGTGAGAAGAGTAATGGGCCCAGTACAGAGCCTTGAGGGGCTCCTAGTGATACTGGGAGGAGAAGGGATAGTTGGTTCTGCCATTTTACTGCTTGTTGGTGTTCTAACATGTAGCTTTTAAATCATATGATAGGGGAAGTGGTGATGTTTAGGGAGGAGTGTTTGAAGGAGTCTATTATGGTTGACCATATCAAAGGCTTTGGACAGATCTAAAAAGTGGCAGAAACTAGTAGTCCATTGTTTCTGTGGTGGTTGACTGTGTTGCAGAAGGACATTAGAGCTGTGGTGGTGCTGTAGAAAGGTCTGAAACAGTGCCGATGTTTAGTTAGGAGATTGTTTTGCAGCAGGTAGTGAATTAGTTGGGTATGAATTACTCTTTCTAGTATTTTTGATAAGGGCGATAGAATAGCAATCGGTCAGTAGTTATTGAGCTCTAGGGGGTTGCCACCTTTATGCAGTGGTATTATATGGGAGATCTTCCATATAGTAGGTATCTTACACTTTGATATTGACCTATTAATTAGAATAGTGACAGGATATTCTATAACCTCTGCTGCTAGCTGTAGGAATTCTGCTGGTAAGTTATCTGCAGCCAGGCTGGTAGCTCCGAGCTTGTGGAAGAGTTTTAAAATGGATTTGGTCGATACTGGGTGTAAGGTAAAGTGGGATGTATTGTCTAGTGTGTCTGTGGGGTTGGTAGGACATTACAAGTACTGTTGCTCTGGGATTCTGCTAGGGCCTTAACTGTTTCAGTGAAATATTTATTGAACTGAGTGGGGATATTCTCATGCTTGTTTACTGCTACTGGTGTTGGGGTGCTGGATTTGCCTGGTTGAAGTATAGAGTTTACAGTGGCCCAGAATTTTTGAGGGTTATGAGTATATTTCTCCTAGTCAGCACACTTTAGCAAATGGATGAGGGTAAAGGCAGGAAAGTACAGTTGTGTACACTTACCATAAATGTAGATGTTTGAGTGTATTCACTGTTGCAGTAATTACATTTGGGTAATCCTGCTGGCAGGTTGCCCTCAGTCGGCCTGAATTCCAAAGTCCTGGGTCCTGCATTGGCTGCTGTCACCCCTTCCCTGACATCAGGAGTATAAAAGATGTGGCCGACACCATTTTCTTTAGTTTTTCTTGCCCCAGATGTCAGTTGCCCCCTAAAAGGGTAGCCTAAATATATGTAAATACATGCACCAATATAAACTTTACCTTCATCTACAAGCAAATACACCACATAGGTTGTATAAATCAGAGAAGGAAAGACAGGTTCCATCAGAAGAAAAGGGGGAAGGCGGGTGGGTAACCTGGACTGCAACAGTGAATACACTCGAACATCTACATTTATGGTAAGTGAACACAACTTTACTATGTTCTTCATGTTTCACTGCTGCAGTCATTACATTTGGGTAGAGTCCCAAAGTTATGGATGGGAGGTTGGAGCTAAACAGCATTAGGAGCGGCTATGAGGCTCTGCAGAACTGCAGTGGCAAAGCCTGCCCTGGATTTAGAGTAGAGTGGCAGATGATAGTGCTTTGTAAAGGTGTGCACTGAACTCTCAAGTAGCAGCCTCTAAAATGTCCTTGGTTGGTACTCCCCTGAGAAAGGCTGCTGAAGTGGCTGCAGCTCTGGTTGAATGTGGCCTAATGCCCTTAGGCACTGGCTTGCCATGGTGCAAGTAGCAGAAACGAATGCAGTGGCCTATCCACTTTGAAAAAGTCTGCTTTGAGATAGCCTTTCCTTGTGATCCTGCAACATATGCCACTAGTAATTGTACTGTCTTTCTGAAAACTTTGGTTTTGTCCAAGTAGAATCTAAGCTGTATGTGTACATCCAAATAATGCAGAATTCTCTCCCCCTTGTTTTGTGGACTTGGATTAAAAGTTGACAGATGAATAGTTTGGTTTAGAGCCCCACTGGACACCACCTTAGGCATAAATGTTGTGTTTGTCCTCAGCGAGACCCTGTCTGGATAAAAAATGATAAAAGGTTCCACAGCCATGAGTGCTTGTAGCTCTGAAACTCGTCTTGCAGATGTTATTGCTAGGAGCAGAGCTGTTTTCCAAGACAAAAACTTTATATCAGCAGTAGCAGCTGGCTTAAAAGGAGACAGGGTGAGTTTTTCCAAGACATAGTTGAGGTCCCATGCAGGCATTGGTGATCTTCTTGGAGGCCTTAAATTTTTGGCTCCTCTGAGGTACTGTTTTAATAAGGGATGAGAAAAAATTGGTGACTCTGTATTGTAATGAGCTGAAATGGCAGAGGCATGAATTTTAATAGATGAAAAAGATAGGCCTTTGTCCAGAATCTCAGTTAAGTATTGCAAAATCTGAGGAATATTTGGCACAGCTGTATCAGTTCCTTGTGCTGGTTCCAAGCACAGAATCTCTTCCATTTTCAAGCATAAGATTTTCTAATACTAGGCCTTCTGGCCTCCAAAATGACATCCATCACAGCTTTACTGAGAGGTGCGTTTTGTATGACTACATTATCCACCATGCTTCCAGGTTTAAAGTCCTGAGTTGGCTGTGCAGGATCTGATTGTTTTGCTGGGACAGTAGATGAAGTATTTGAGGTAAGGTCCAAGCTGGGCATTGAGACGAGTTCTTTATGATTGGAAATCAGTACTGGCGGGGCCAGTCTGGGGCAATCAGTATCATTTTTGGCTTTTCCTGTCTGACCTGCAGGAGTACCTTGGTGAGGAGAGGCAGAGGGGGAAAGGCATATACTGATAGGTTTTTCCAGCTAAAAGATAAGGCGTCCACTTTCCATGCCTCTCTGTGATAAGTCCTTGTGCAGAATCTTTTTAGCTGGTAGTTGTGAGGGGAGGCAAATAGATCTATGTCCGGGCATCCCCATTTCCTTGTTATCATGCTGAAGACTTGTGGATCCAGCTGCCACTCGTGGGGATGTATGAGGTTTCTGCTTAGTTCGTCTGCCAGAGTATTTTTCCTTCCTGGCAGGAACTGTGCCTGCAGATGTACTTGGTGTTAATGCTGTGTCCCACAAAGTCATGGCTAGTCTGCAAAGGAGTAAGAATGTGTGCCCCCCTGCTTGTTTATATACCACATGACTGTGGTGTTGTCTGTCTTTATCAGTAGTTGTCCCAGATGAAGTAGGTCCTTGAAGGTTGTCAGGGCATTCTGAACAGCTGGCATCTCTTTTTGATTGATATGTAGATGCATTTGGGTTGAGGACCATGTGCCCTGAATGCATCTTTCTGCCATGTGGGCCCCCCCAGACATAATCTGATGCATCCGTTGTTAGTGTCTGCCTGGCTGGAGGTAATGTGAACGGCTGTCCCTTGTTTTGATGACAAGCCTTTGCCCACCATCGAAACTCCTGTTGTAAGCAGGGAATAAGAGTAATCATTGTTTCCAGGCTGTGGCAATGTTGAGTCCAAACACTTTTTAGGTACCATTGAAGTTTCCTCATATGCAGTCTTGCATATGGAATTAGTAGGATGCAGGATGCCATGAAGCCCAAAGCCTGCAGAATTTTTCTTGCAGATAACTGGGCCTTTGTTGCCAGCATTTTGAAATAGGTAGTCAATTGCTTTTGTTTGTCTGGTGTGAGATAAGCCATCTGGGCAGTTGTATTTAAGCTTGCACCCAGGAATAGTATCTCTTGAGAGGGTACTAGTTTTGATTTATTTTCGTTGACTGTGTACCCTAGGCATGTTAGAAGTCTTTTCACAAATGCCAGATGGTGTAGAAGAGTGTCCATGTTCTCTGCTTGAATAAGACAGTCATCCAAGTAAGGATATATCTGTATTCCTCTTTGTCTGCAGAATGCAGTTACTGGTGCCAGGCACTTTGTGAAGACCCTGGGCGCAGTAGACAAGCCAAAGGGCAGTGCAGAGAATTGGTAATGCATTGAGCCAGCTATGAATCTGAGGTATCTTCTGCATAATTGTCTGATTGAGACATGCAGGTATGCCTCTTTTAGGTCTAGAGTCACCAGCCAAGCGTTCTTGCCCAGCATGGGCAGAAGCTGCTGCAAAGTCATCATCTTGAATTTTGGTATATCCAGGAATGTGTTCAGAATAGATAGGTCCAGTATTGGTCTCCAGGTCTTGTCCTTTCTGGGTACCAAGAACAGTCTTGAGGAAAATCCTTGTCCCTGCTCTTGCTCTGGTACTTGTTGAATGGCCCCCATGTCCATAAGGGATGAGACTCGATTTTGTGCCTCTGCCTATTGATTTTTTGGCAGGTCTGACCAGCCGCTTGCCTTTGGCAGGGTATGGAAATGGAACGTGTACCCTTGTGACACGATATTTAGAACCTACTTGTCCTGGGTTATAATGTGCCAATTTTGAGAAAAAAGTGCTAATTTTCCCCCTAAGGGTGCTGCCAGGAGATAAGTGCTTGGGGAAGTCATTGGGACCATTTCCTGTATAGTTGTGATTTATCTTCTCCAACTTTTGCGGTAGAAGCACCCCATTGCTTTGACCTGTAGGAACCTTGTGCCTAGGATCTGCCTCTAGGGCATCTGGATCTGCCCCTTTGAGGTCTGTCTGACACAGGAAAGGACCAATTCTTTGTAGGCCAGTGTCTACTAAACCTAGGTGACTGTACTTGTAAAAAATCTTTGACAGTTTGCATAGAGTTAGCTTTGTCCTCCATTTTCTTTAACACCTCCTCTGCCTTAACACCAAAGTATCATCCTGTAAAGGCGCATCTAATAATTTAACTTTGACATGATCAGGCAGATTTTGTTCCTTTAACCAAGCATGCCTCCTAATTACAGAACCCATAACTGCGGCCCTGCAGGAGACCTCCAAGGAATCAAATCCACATTGCAAAGTATGCTTTCCAACTTGTTCAGCTGCATGCAATAAATCCTGCATTTCCTTGTTTTCTGCACATTCAGAGTTTAACAACATTTTCTATTTAAGCAATGTCATGACATGTTGCTGATATTTGAGCATATGAAACTGACAGTTTAAGGTCCTTATAGCCAAGGTTGCAAATGTGTAAACCTTTTTTCCCCATCTATCCAGTACCCTAGAATCTCTGTCAGAGGGGGTAGGGTTTTTGCAGTGAAAGCCTTAACTCGTTTGGGACCCTGTGAAATAGTTTCTGGGTCTGCAACAGGGTTTTTAAAAAGGAATTTATGAGAGTCAGGGACCATGTAATATCTGTCAGGCTTAACAGGAGCTGGAGGTAAGGAGTCAGGGGTAAGACTAGACTCCGAAAATGCATCATCTACAATATCTAACACAGGTGGGATGGCTAGTGGCCTGTGTTGAGGTAGTAAAAGGACATCCCTGAGCCTCTTTTTAGATTCTGAAAAATCTTGGCTCTCCCAGTGGAAATGCTCCCTCATGGTATGCAAGGTTTCCCCAAAAGAATAATCCTCTAGAGGAGAAGCTGAAGGTATAGATTCTTCAGCATCAGAATCCTCATAGGGGGAACAGAATATTCCTGATCAGAAGTGGAATCAGAAGAAATAGAAACCTGATCTGAAGATTCATAGTCAGTCTCTTGCCTAGGCCTCTTATCAGGAGGGGATGGGAACCCCTGATCAAGGTAATTAAGTCTTCGGCCATTTTGAGCATCTGTTTTTTGGGCACAGAGGCCTGTCCACGTGGCTCTTGAGTTTCTTTGCTTTAGAAGGTGCTTTAGTCTTTGCCTTTGAAGGAAGCTGAGCTTGACAATGTAAAGATGTTTAGGTCTGAATACACCCTCAGAAGCCGGTGCCTGCTCAGCGGCTCCGGACCCATCTGAAGGGATAGTATCCGAGGCTCCAATACCTTGAGTTTCCAGCGGCATGGCATGGGAGTCGGTAGCGGGCTGCGACTCTAAAATGGCGGGCGTAAGGGGCTGTGAAAGCGCCTCACTGAGAACAGGCGACTGGCTTAGGAGAAGCTCTGTCGTCGGTTTTGGGCCTCGGTTGTCTATCCCTCTCCTTTTCTTTGCATTTTTTGCGAACTCCAGTAGTCGGATGGCTATTCAATGAGATTTCTGGATAATTAAACCGGCATCCAAAATAGTTTAAAGCAAAAATCATACAGACGTTTAATAGTGCATTGGTTAAATCTAGCACAAAACCGACAACCAGCAACATTGTGATCAGGCCCTAGGCAAGGAATACAGTAAGAATGAAAGTCCTTATGATGTATTTGCTTTCCACAAGAAATACAATTATTAACTTTTTCTGACATCGGTCTGGAGCAAGAAAAAAGTTTCCCCAACAGGGTACTAAGCTTTATTGAAGACTTCGGATCTGAAACTCGAACACGAAAATCTCACGAGTCGGCCAACCGGCACTTGCGAACTGCTTCTGCTTCGGGCACCGCGCGGCAAGAAAGACTAAAGAAAATGGTGTCGGCCGCATCTTTTGTACCCCTGATGACCTGACGTGAGGGAAGGGAGACAGCAGGTGAGGCAGGACCCAGGACTTTGGAATTCAGGCTGAGTGAGGGCAACCTGCCAGCAGGATTACCTAAATGTAATAACTGCAACAGCGAAACACGAAGAACATCAAGTAACAGTAGCTTTGGCTTGACAGGAATCGTATGTCCACTAGTGCATAATTCCACAGAGAATGTAACTATGGTAGAGTGGAGTGGATGGAATCATATGTCTACTACTACAGAATTCTACAGAGAATGCAACTATGGCAGAGTGGAGTGGATGGGATCATATGTCTACTAGTGCATAATTCCACAGAGAATGTAACTATGGCAGAGTGGAGTGGATGGAATCATATGTCTACTACTACATAATTCCACAGAGAATGCAACTATAGCATAGTGGAGTGGATGGGATCATATGTCTACTAGGTGCATAATTCCACAAAGAATGCAACTATGGCAGAATGGAATGGATGGAATCATATATCTACTACTACATAATTCCACAGAGAATGCAACTATGGCAGAGCGGAGTGGATGGGATCATATGTCTACTAGTGCATAATTCCACAGTTAATGTAACTATGGCAGAGTGGAGTGGATGGAATCATATGTCTACTACTACATAATTCCACAGAGAATGCAACTATGGCAGAGTGGAGTGGATGGGATCATATGTCTACTAGTGCATAATTCCACAAAGAATGTAACTATGGCAGAGTGGAGTGGATGGAATCATATGTCTACTACTACATAATTCCACACAGAATGCAACTATGGCAGAGTGGAGTGGATGGAATCATATGTCTACTACTGCATAATTTCACAATGAATGCAACTATGGCAGAGTGGAGTGGATGGGCTCATATGTCTACTACTACATAATTCCATAGAGAATGTAACTATGGCAGAGTGGAGTGGATGGAATCATATGTCTACTAGTGCATAATTCCACAGAGAATGTAACTATGGCAGAGTGGAGTGGATGGAATCATATGTCTACTACTACATAATTCCACAAAGAATGCAACTATGGCAGAGTGGAGTGGATGGAATCATATGTCTACTACTACATAATTCCACAGAGAATGCAACTATGGCAGAGTGGAGTGGATGGAATCATATGTCTACTACTGCATAATTCCACAATGAATGCAACTATGGCAGAGTGGAGTGGATGGGCTCATATGTCTACTACATAATTCCATAGAGAATGTAACTATGGCAGAGTGGAGTGGATGGAATCATATGTCTACTAGTGCATAATTCCACAGAGAATGTAACTATGGCAGAGTGGAGTGGATGGAATCATATGTCTACTAGTGCATAATTCCACAGAGAATGTAACTATGGCAGAGTGGAGTGGATGGGATCATATGTCTACTACTACATAATTCCACAGAGAATGCAACTATCGCAGAGTGGAGTGGATGGGATCATATGTCTACTAGTGCATAATTCCACAGAGAATGTAACTATGGCAGAGTGGAATGGATGGCTACACTGCAATGGGGGCCCAATCAGAAGCAGTGGAAGTGCAGTGTCACTGTCAGTTTATGAACACATGAAGAATACTGGTACTGCCTGATGTAGCAAAAGGTATTTAACTTTGAGGAGACATTTTTTGCTTCTCAGGTTTGCGGAAGGGGGTGCCAGGTAACCCAACCACAACTCTAGCTTCAAACAGTGCAACGATGCAATTTCAAGCCAGGAATGGCACACGATCTGCTGACATACAACATGTTCTCATGACACATAGCCCATTACTCTCAAATATATTGTACAGCATGACAACAAAAGTTGGTATCCACAGTCATCTTACGTAGTGCCCATTGTTTTGTGGGAAGCCAAAGCATCCATGTGCATGTGTGCTACAATTCATAGTACCTGCAAGTGAAGAAAACAGCAAGAGAATAGGCACATGCAGATCAAGACACAAGTGGGGCTGTTTGCATATGAGGCTGTGGGCACATTTTAAGGCATCTGCTGTCATGCATGTCCATGTGAGAGTGTATTTATACACTGTTGTCTGTATCTCACCTACAAATATGAGTGAAGGCTGTACTGTCGTTTTTATCTTTCAGTACAGGCAGAGAGAGAGATCAGTATCTGGGGTTCTACAGGAGGCATCTGAGATGTTTGGCCCCACAATGTTGTTTTGTGTACTGTCTAATGACTTGGCCTATATTAAGTTTACTATCTGAAAAACATCCTTATTTATATCACACTTCCTGTTGTGCCCGTCTGCTACAAGTTATGAAGATACTAATGACCTGCAGGTGCAACAGCCATTGCCAGACCCTACTCTACAAGTGGCTGCAGCTGTGGTGGGTCAGAAAACTGGTAGTGCCTTGACAGGGTAAGTATTACAGCCTCTCTTTGACAGATAGCCCAGTTTACTAAGCTGCTACAGCCCTGTCATCAGTGCAGCATGATGTGTAGGAGATGGTTAACAGTTCAGCTACCGTGGCCCTCCTGCAGTGCATTGCAGATGTACTGGACTGGGGGAGTCACTACCGATGGGCCACTAAACAGTGATGTGATCTCTGCCAGCAGCCATCCATCCTTACCCATCTCAGACATCTGATAAAACTCACTTAAATCCCTCTGAGTCCGTCAGCTTTCAAGATAACTGCTCATACCAAAGTCATTCCCAGCAAGGTATACCCTCATCCTATTGTGCCCCAATCCACCCCTTAAGCTTGTCTACTCCTCCCTGTCATGACGTGTCCACACTCTGTTTCCCCTCCTAGTGGGTGCATATCCTCCCAATCTTGTTAGGTTGCTCGAACAGAACTGTTCCTACAAACTACTACTTGCAGTATTCCACTGTGGTTGATTGCAGCTTTCTATCATTCCTCTGATCTCCATGCCAGAGCACAGATAGCTGCTTATATGTGCAATTTATAATCATTTGGGCAGTCATATATAGTTAACACTACAATGTATCAATGCTATGCAGTGCAAGCCTCGCTCCAGTGCATGCACTTCATATGTAGGAATTTGGAACATTATGCAGTGCAGGCTTTCCTCCAGTGCGTGCACTGCATCTGTAGGAATTTGGAACATTATGCAGTGCAGGCTTTCCTCCAGTGCGTGCACTGCATCTGTATGAATTTGGAACGTTATGCAGTGCAAGCCTTGATCCAGTGCATGCACTGCATCTGTATTAATTTGGACACAGCTGTATATTAAAGCCTACACAGTATGGCGAAAAAATTATTTTTCCACAATAAAGGTGAACAATAGAGAATGTAATTAAGGAAGAATAGGATGATCAAAAAGAAAAAGTGTGAAGAGCCCAAGCAAAGGAACAGCCCCAGGGCCAATTGCTAGGATAGGCTATTGACATGGAATGCTGCTATGTAGCTGATCTGCTGTAAATTTGCAGCATTGCTAGAAATATCTACTAGCAGATGTACATTTGACAGAATACATTATATTATGTTAACAATAAGTAAAAAAATACATTTTCACCCGAATAAAAAACTGCTTTACTCAAGAAACATTTAAGATCCTGTTTTAGTATGCTTAAAAACCATATTTAATCTCTTACTGCAGCAGTGTAAAGACTTTTTATTAATTTTGTTTCTATTGCTTCTTTGTATTTTGCTGCAAATGCCGTGGAGTTTTGAGACTGTGGACATTAAAAGAAATGGGCAGAGAGAGAGAGAGAAATTAATGAGCTCTCACCTCTTCACAGCATGACTGATTACTTGTGCAGTTCCTTTTACATTTCCTTGAGTCTCGGCTGTCTGAATTTTCAGCTGTACAAAACAAACCAGTTGAAGCTCGATTTCAAAAAGAATTTTGGTTGGCAGGCAAGCCCCAACTGAAGGAGGCAGGTTTTAATGCTTCAACACCCCCCTACGTATACATATATACCAAGTGCACACTTGCAGCACTACAGAAGGTAAAGAAAAGCTTAAAACACATTGCATTGCTCATGCCACACAAAAGGAAACTGCACCGTCAGTGACTTCCTACTGGATAAGCAATCTGCAAATACAAAAATGGAAAAAGAAATCAAGGAGTTTAAACCTGTCCACCTCGCATTCAATTGGAAGCAGGGAAACCTCTTTGATACATGTTCAACCTTCCACTTTGTTTTGAATTATAAAACAGATAATTGGCTACCACTAACTTATGTTTTTCCTAAGACACAAGGGCTAGGATTCAGAAAGAACACCATCTCAAGCGGTAACTGCTGTGGCCAAAGGGACATTTTCCACAATCACAGAATAATGTGATTCAGATACATATTTAGCTGCACTGAGGAAGGATCTCATTACTGACCAATTTGTATGTCTCTGAATGGCACAATGTTACCATTAGTGTTATTCAGCACTTTCCTTTGGTAATCACTACTTGTAGCTCATGCATCACATTGGCGCAAGTACACCCATTCACTCTTCCACACACATGCTCACATTCAAACATACACATGCCCACGGGCACAGCCCTAGCCCTCAGCTCTCCTAGATTTTACACAACATTCTCCACTTTCCTTCCTATACCTGCCTTGTTCCTCATAATTCAAAGACCATTACAGTTCATCAATAAAGCCAGACAGAATTTCATATTTTTATTGTTCAGAAAATGCATCGTTATACAAGACGTGTTGCTCATTCTAAGGTAAAATTTAATTTGTAAAGCGTGTCCCCGATGTCTAGTGCCCTCCCCCCACATACTTCCAATTGTTCAAAACATCCATTGTGTTGCATAACCCATTGTTCTATTAAGTTTGTAAGTGACTTAGGGTAATATTTATAGAGTGCCCCTGGTGATTTGTGTTCCCTCAGTACTCCTTATTTTTCAGAAATTGGTCTGCAAAATACTCTTGTTCTATTAACTTTTTCTGTGCTTTAGAATAATATGTAAAAATCCCTGGAATCTAATGTTCTCTGCTTTTTGCTCATTAGTCTAGGGGAGTTTAGCGGTATGACAGCCACCCCCCCCCCAAACAAATACACATGCACTCACACAGTGTAGATCACCCCACCACCCAGTGATGCATTCACACCCATTCACCCATATACATACATACATATAAGCATACCTTATTGCAACTGCATGCACACACTCAACCATGACCCACTCATACCTCTGCAGACATGCACATATGCTATCACACACACATCTAAACACCCACCAGCACTACCTCTACACAGACACTTACCAGGTATTACCTTTTATGTGGTCCCTGTCATTGACTACAATGATGGACCACAGCTTTTCAGACATGTTAATTTACATAGACAATATTTTTTTTTTCTGAAATTTAGCCAGGAAGTTTTAACAAGATACTTCAGTAGTCATATGATTACTTCACCTAGCAAACTAGTCTTCAATAGGTTAAGACAGGATGATTACCAAGAAGTTCATCTGATGGCCAAGGCAGTGCAGCAGTAAAGAAAAAATATATACGTGTGTGTATACATACACTAACACATGCATTCTTTTGTTCACTTCAGCCAGAAAAACTAGAGCTCATTTTTTGAGATTACTGTATTTTCTTTCTTCTCTTAGCTTTAATCCCCTAAATAAGAACAAATGTCCATATCTAATAAGTGTGCTTCACCACAAAGCATTTTTTAGACCTTTTTGTGCCATTGGTCTACTTGGTGTCAGTAATGCAGTAAATCAAGCCTTATCTCACTCAGGATGGGTGAGCTGGGGGTCAGTTCAATCCCACCCAACCGTTGCCTGCTTCATCAGTGCATTGGTCACCAATTGATCCTGGGTCATTTGGTCTGCAGTCAGGATGTCATTTCTTTGGCATGTAGGTGGCAATTTCCTACTCTTCTGCCATTAGGTCTGGTCATCTGCTGTGGACAAAGCTGCTGTGTGAAGTGACTGGATCTCCTCATCCCAATAATTACATCAATCCTTGGGACACTCATTGCAATTTATCCTTCCAAAGCAACACAACTTGAATTCCTAGGATCATTTCATAGACCCAGGTGGGTGGTACCTCTGATACATTCTTCCACAGTTCCTCTGGGCTAGAAGCATTTCAGATTTTACATAGAGATTATCACCAAGTGCCCAGGCATAACCAAGTTATTATGTGCAAGTCATGGATGTCAAGAAATTCACCTCAACAGAGAAGCTTGAGAGGTGAATCTTGGTATCCACTGGTAAGATCTGATCATTATTCTTTGTAGTGCATGAAGCCTTTTCTGTTCTGTGTACTACCAGTTATGGAAAAGAAAAATTACAAGAGTGAAATGTATTTTACCATCTTTCAATGCCATTGTGAAACACTTGGCACTACCAGACAGCAGGCAGAAACAATGTGTGCCTCTGATGAACAAAGGGCTTTAAAAGTCGTTAGACAACTCATTATGCTATATTTGTTGTTTCCAAGTGTGGCAGAGAGAAGCTCTAATAATTTTTAAAGCTCTTTTAGTCTGGTGTTAGCTCCTAATGTGAGAACTGATTACATAATAGTGGTTAGGGGTGCTTAACAGAAGTTTGTTAGGCACTTTTCTGATATCAGAAAGGTACTTATCAAGATCATCTTATTCACAGTTTTGGAGTATTTCCACAGTGTTCCACACACTAGACTTAAGTTAGGACTTCATCATGCTGTCACTTGCCCTTTCAGCCTAGTACAGAATTTTACTGCACATTCAATTTTTACTTTAGAATAATTTGTTGCTTATATAAAAAAAAAAAAAAAAAAAAAAAAAAAAAAAAACGTTACATTCCAATAAGCAACTGGGTTGCCATGGTATACATATCTAGAGCAGACACTTCTATAATCAGAGTTGATATGCCCCTAAAATTGTGCTTCCAGTTCAGTGACCTACATCACTGGTATAGCTTACCTTGGTTTAACATTTCTTCTAAAGTACAGCACATTCTGAAAGTTGCATCCCCATGATCATGCTATGCAAAATTGCCTATCCTGCGATATAAATCCAAGTGCCTGATACAGGAAAAAAAAACCCTGAGAGACTTCAGAGCTTGCTGGCATCAAAAGTGTGTGTGCTGTCTGCTGACCCTCTCACATTACGTAAAGGGTTATCTTCATTACAACTGACATCTACAAAGAAGGAAGCACATCAGTGTCACAAAATATAAAGTCCCCCAGTTTCTTTCTTGGTATGGACTTCGTTCTCATTTCCATTTATCTCAAGGTTGCATTTCCATTTCCAATTATTTGGCTGCCCAGTCTACACTTCCTGTTTCACACAGACCGCACAACCCAGACCAGAAATCTTCTGCACAAATGTATCTTCTACAGCCATCTCCAGTAGCCCTGTGGATTTGCCATCATTATATATATCTTGTCTAAGACACAGAGTATGCCCCAGGTCAAACCACCATTCCTGTCCTCATTAAAATCAATTATTTCATCTCAGCACTTTTGTGTAATGCTGTCTTCATCCTCAGGACATCTTGGGTACTGTTCTTACTTGATATAAGTGTATTCTACACATCAAATGTGCCAGACAACACAATATATAAAATATGAATACACAGAACAATACTGACAAAAAGATTACAATGGTCTTATCAAGTGCACTGATCTGCTGCTAGTCCCATATTGCAATGCTCCTTATTCTCATCGTTGTGTCTTGGGCATCCTTGAAACTCTAATGACTTTCACTGTATCACAGTGCATTCTGTGTTCTATTATCCCCTCAGTGAAGTAGCATTTCCTTAAATCCATCAAGAAACTCTCCTCTACCAACTACTGCCTGTACTTGCTATACTTCTCTCAGTTCTTTCTCTTCGAGCTCTGTCCCTTCCCCTAACTACGAGGTACAACTAGATTAATGGTGCTCTCCTAATTGATACATTCTCAGCTGCGCAAGTCTTATTCACATCCCCCCAGCACTCTTCAACTCTTCCTTCATGCTGGTTTCTCTGAACTCCCTACTTTATACCCTCTTAATTTTGCTTCCTGGGCATGGCTGCCATAAACTGACACAGTACTCTATATGGAACCTTACCAGTTCCTTTGTACAATGGAAAGATGCACTTGAAATCTGTGGAATTCACTGCCCAGCATTCTGTTGATCTTTGGTATTGTGCATGTTTACTATGCATTAAATGATTTAGCCCGAGGATAATTAAGATTCCCATATCCTTGGCATTCTAAGAGCCACCTCCAACCATGTTTTCCACAAATGTCTCACATCAAGCTGCATAACCTCGTTCTTGATTGCATTAATTTCTAAATGCCGCATATGTCAGCTCCTCTGCAAGCTGTACCACGCCTTGTTAGACAAAGCCTGTGTATGCCACTAGCATACAGCATAATCTTGTTCTAAAACAACAACAAACTATCCTCTGCACTCTTTCTAGATCTTTCCAAGGCCTTTGACGTGGTCGACCATAAAACGCATATGAACACCTTGAAGGCCTTTACTTTAAACAATCAAGCACTCCAATGGTTTGAATCTTATCTGCAGGACAGGCAACAGGCAGTCCTTTGGCAGGATAAGTTATCATCGTGCCTCCCCATCATGCTAGGAGTCCCCCAGGGCTCCATATTACGACCCCTTCTTTTCTCTATCTTCATCAATGACCTTCACACAGTCATCCCAGATGCTACCTGCATTCAATACACAGATGACTCCACTCTGATTTGTTCCACAACCTCCCCAGCAAGCCTACTCACATTAACCCAAAATAACTTCAATACAGTAGAAAACTGGCTTTCAAACCAACGTCTGATCCTAAACCCCAACAAAACTAAGCTGCTTCTCTTCTCCCCCACACGCAGGACCCCACTAACACCCTTCAACATAACATCAAATAATGGCATCATCTCCCCAGAAGTCCAAACCAAACTATTAGGTGTCATAGTCGATAATATCAAGTTTGACAAACACATCAATCAAACTATAAAAACTATAAATAAAAAAAAACGGTTCTCTTTATTGGATCAAACCATTCCTCACCTCACTTGCTAGAACCGCAATTGCCCGATCCCAGCTACTATCAACCCTTCTTTACACCTCACCTCTTTTCTCCATCTTGAACAAAACAGATCTTAATAAACTATCATCCTGCTACAACCCGATTGCCAGATTTGCTACTGGCACACCCTACTGGACTCACCAGTCCCTCTACCTAAATCTCTTAGGATGGCTGGAACTGCCTTACCTACTGCAGTTCAATCAACTCATAGTAGCCCATAAAGTTCTTTACTGGCCAGAAAATACCCCTGCACTAAAAAATATAATCAGGCCCTACAGTAACAATCGCCCACTCCGCTCATCCACCAGACTCCTAGTTCAGTCAAATCCACCTACTCTGCTGGTGACTCGCTATTTGCCAACACTGTTGGTAAAACATGGAACTCACTTCCAGCAGACCTGACTTTAGAACCATCGCTAACCTTATTCAAAAACAAACTCAAGAATTACCTCAAAACACACTGGTTATGTCCTTACTCTAACCCTGAGTAGTGTTCTATCTATTTCTCTATTTCTTTTGCCTCCATTTTTAGAAATAGTTTTTTTTTTCACACCAGGAAGTGTAAACTGAATAAACTGCCACTCATTATGTCTTTATCCTGAATGTTAAAATGCACATATTATCTCTGTTTAATACTTGTACTGCTCAAGTCTGCAACATGTATGTAACTACTATTTACTAAACGTTTCTTTGTGTGTATGTGTACTATGAACATTGGTGCTTTTCTTCCCAGGCCTCCTCTGAAAATAGACATATATCCAGTCGGACTATCCCAGTTAACAAATGTAAAATAAATAAAATAAATAAAAACTCCATTTTGATATTTGACACAGGTATACTAAACAATAGCTGCACCAGAAAAGAACCATGTCGCATTATACTGACAAAGCTCCTTTTTCATAACAGTCAACCAGTCACCAATAAAAATCGAGTTTTCTGACCACATAAGCATCTAATTCTAGTCAGTTTTTGGACTACATCACCATCAAGATACCACAATGCATTCTTTCTCCACTGAGCTTCTGTGAAGTCAGAGACCTCTCGGAACTTCAGATTCCAATACATATCCCGCACGTTCATGGGTCTCCTCATCTACCTCAGTGGTAGGTCAGTCCTAGAACTGCATCTAGCTGTTCTGGCAAGTTCATAGGTTGGTACTAGGCTATAGGCCCTAGGGCCTATTCATGCCTAGCCATAACAATTTGCTGGCTATTTCTTCCCAAACTATTTACTTCCCTGGACCCTTGTCCATCAGGGCAACTAATGTGATCCCCGGGGAGAATTTACTTTCTCCCATCCAATCATCAAGGTTCCTTTTGAAGAGGTGCTCTGCTTGACATGTATGGGCAGTCTATTCCAGAGTCTGGGGAGTCTCTGGGTCAGGAACCTATCCCTCCAGCATGTTTTGTTTATTGTGATGACAAGGTTTAGATCTCTGGAGCGTGTGGCTCTGAGGGATTGGGATTTCTTTAAGTGGAGCATGTCCAACAGCTCTGGGTTTGACATGGCCTTGTATGTTAAGCAGAGATTCCCTCGGAGTAGATGATATGCGTATAGCTGGAGTTTTTTTTAAGGCGGTCAGCATAGGGCATTTGCTTTAGGCCTGTGATTCTTTTAGTGAGGTATTTCTGCAGCCTTTCCAGTTGTTGCAGATGTCTTGAGAGGTACATACCAAATGGGGCGTTGTATTTTATAATGGGTCTAATGAGGAATGAGTACAGTGGGACAATGACCTCTTTTTTTCTGGATGAAAAGCCCTTAGTGATGAGGTGCACCACATAGAAGGATTTCCTGACTGTTGTGGCGATGTGGTTATTGAAGGTGAGACCACTGTCCACCTGTGTCCCTAAGTCTCTTATCACACTCTGTATTTAGTGTACTGCCACCTATGTGGTAATTCACGGGTACATGTTTTTTCCCAAAGGGGATAACTACACACTTCTTGGCATTGAGCTTGAGCCCATGGCTCTGGTACCAAGCACCTGTTTCTGTAAGGCCCTTTTGTAGACTATCCACATAATTTGGGGATTCAGTAACTGCTCCCAGTTTGCAGTCATCTGTGAACTTTGTTAGTCAGAGTCCCTTAGTGTTGGCCTGTACTTCAGAGAAGTAGATGCCAAATAAGAGAGGTCCCAGGACTGAACCTTGAGGTACTCCACTTGTCACTTGTCTGGAGCTGGATTTGGAGTCAGCTACTTTTACAGTGTGGGTTCTGTCAGTAAGCCAGATGGCAACCCACTGAGTGACGTAGGGATTAATGCTTAGCTTTGTAAGTTTATCTATGATTCCAGAGTGGGGGATGGTATCAAAGGCCTTGGCAAGGTCCAGATATGCTGTGTGGACTGCCTTACCCTCGTCCACGGCTTTGGAGACTGATTCAAAGAAGTCAATCAGGTTCAGGAGACAAGATTGGCCCTTCACAAACCCAAACTGGGTGGAATCCAGTGTTTGAAGGTTGCCAATGTCTTTGTTTATAAGTTCCATGATAATACGTTCCATGGCCTTACACATCAGGCTCGTCAGACTGATGGGGTGGTAGTTCCCAGGATCCAAGGTGGATCCTCCCTTGTGGAGTGGGATAACTGTAGCTGTGCACCACTCAGTGGGCATGAAGCCTGAGGTGAGGGTATGATTAAACATGACACTTAGGTGAGGTGCCAGTTCATTTTGTAGATCATGTAGTACACAGCCCGGAATGTCATCTGGTCCCATGGATGCTGTATTCTTAGCTTTGGAGAGTGCGTTTTTTACCTGTGTGGTTGTTATTATCAGAATTTAGCAATCTTCTGGTATTGAGATGGGCCATTTAGGAGGTGAGATCTGCCAGGACATTGGCAATATCCTTGGGAGCAGTATATTTAATGCCATTCTGTTGTAGCTCAGAGCAGATCTGAGCATTGCCACTTAGATTTTTGACATAGTTGTAGAATGCCTTGTGGTTGTCTTTGGAATCTTTGGCAATTTTATTTTTGTAACTAGCTTTGGAGGATTTTATGAGGGATCTCAGCTTCTTACTGTGGCTGGTAAGAGAGTTTTTTGCATCCTGGGATTTTCCTCTTTTCTTCAACAGTTTCTTCCTTTTGTTGTAAAGTTTGTTTATGGCAGGGGACCACCAGACTGGCTTCCTTTTTTTTGGAGGAGAGCATCTTGGTTCTATTTGGGATGGCATGATTCATGCACGAGTGGATGTGCTCATAAAGTGCCTTAGTGTAAAACTCAGCAGTCTAATATAACAGCACAACATACCTCTGGTCCAATGAGTTTGCCATCTAGCAAATATATAGCTGTCTCGCTTTTTTCCTGCCTCACCCTTTCCTTCAACTGTTTCAGATATGTTTGAAGTTCTGTTTACCTACAATGTACCACTCATTTTCCAGCTCTTTCTGAGGTCTCAAAATACTCTCTGCAAGACTGCATTCAGAGCTGCTGCGGATCATGTATACCGAACATAGTGTGGAAGGCATCTTGGCTGCAGAGGTGACAGATGTCAGATTCAGAAACTAAACTTCCTCCTTGTCAGTAGGTCATATATTAAAAAGAATGGCACACACAGCACTAGTTTACCATGATGTTCATTTCAATGATGTTTAGGGCTGCAAAGGCACACATGGAACATAGGAGGGTAGCACTGTGTGACCTACAGCCTGCAGTAGCTCAACAGGCATTTGAGGAAGGAACCATAATACTGTAATAGTTACTCAGCGTCACAAGTTGTGAGACCATGAGACCATGGTGGCAGTAAGGGAAATGACATAAGGTTATGCTATACTTACACATTTGGCAAGAGCACTTACAATCTAACGTCACCTATTTGGTATATGATTTGCTTACAATCACACAGTATGCAAGTGGTAATGAATGGAATCAAACCCAGACTACAGGACAATGTTAGTTAGCAGTTAAAGGGTCTACTCCATCCTGGTTATCCTGCTACAGAAAAGTATGGCTACACTATGATGGCTGCATTGTAAAGGCATACAAGGGCTCTTTGAGTGTTTTGAGGGTTGCTGCAGGTGTAGAGCAGGCTAGCATGTTTTACCCTTCTTAAGGACAGCAAATAAGAATCCACAGTTGTTATACTACACTGAGAATGCACAGTCAGGCAAACACTGCGTACCTTTCATAGGTATATTCCACAAGGTGCTGGGAATTCCATATGGTGCTACACTGCAGTGTACAACAAAGGGAGCACTGTGCACCTTACACTATACAGCGCTTGTGTATTTACGCATCAAAAAGCTACTGAGTCCCACTATAATTTAGGCAATTACAGCCATCAGTGCACACCTTGAGAAACAGAGAGCATATTTAATTCAAGTCCATACCACCACCTTTTTATATTCTTTCAATTAACACTCATAGTTCCTTATGGCATTCAGACATTTTTAGGCCTGTCATCCTTAACTAAGTGAGTCACAAATTAATAATACGCAGTACAAGGTGTAATCAATAAAATTATATTAAGACTCTTAGTCTTGGATGTTCCTCCATGTAGAAATGAATGACTGATTTCCCCTTATTATTCATATTTTCATAACTAAGAGACCCACATGTTATTGAGGGGCATAGTGCGAAATACCCTGGTTGGAGAAAGTAAAGTACAGTGTCAATGTGCAATTTCAGTATACTATACTAGAGATACTGGTAGTCATTTGCTAATAATTATGAAAATATGAAATATTTCTATATGTACTTAACATTCCTGATACCAGATGGCTTATAAACTATTGCATGGCATCAGATGAAACCTTACATTATGCTGAAGAAAACTGTCAATGATATGTAAACTCTAAGCTGCACATCTTGTGATATATTCAAGGTTATTTACATTAATTATATAAATAAACATTCTTCACATTTCTGTAAATGTGTCTGTACGCATGTACATAAAAATGAACTTTTTGTTATGTGAAAGTTTACGTCTGGGTACGAAAGTTGACAAAATATATCTAGGTTGTACAGTTTCCTAGATGTGACAATCTGTTTGTGAAACATTAGATAAAAATATCATTCTGGTATTTATTCATAACAACATGTTATAGCACTGATGATAAAGTCTTTGACTGCACTGACTTACCAATGTAAAGAAGACTTTTACTGATAAAATTGCTGTTTGTACTATTTTAATAGCTTTTACTGTTCACAAACTATTCGCATTTCTTTGCGTTATGTTTTTAAAATTATTTCCAGAAAATGCTTTTGAATGTAACAATGTAGGCTACTAGAGGCGTGACATTGCACATCACATAGGTATTAATGATATCTACGGTGCTGCTGTATAGCTTTGCATGGATCATATGAAGGATGAATGATAAACTTTGCATAAATGTGTGCAGGATAAAGAATGTTTATTTTCATATATATGTGCGCATATATATATATATATATATATATATATATATATATATATATCTGGGTTCCCTTCAGAATCTTGAAATCCTAAAACTTCAAAATTCATATGGTCGACCATATTAATCAAAGTTTTGGAACTTTTGAAATTCTGAAAGGAGATCTGCATACAGAGCGGAATGGAAGATTTCCCTTTTCCTCCCTGTAGTGCGATCTCGGAGTTGGTATATTTAAACTGCAGGGGCGTGGGGGGGTGTAGCGAGGTTTGCTCCCCCTGCAGAAATGTTTAAAAATACATTTTTTTTTTTTTTAATATTGTGGATTTGTTTCAGAATCTTGATATTCCAAAACATTGATCATATGGAATTCGATGTTTTGGAAATTCGGGATTCTGAATATTGTGTGTGTGTGTGTGTGTGTGTGTGTGTGTGTGTGTGTGTGTGTGTGTGTGTGTGCGTGTGTGTGTGTGTGTGCGTGTGTGTGTGTGCGCGTGCGCATATGGGGGAAGTTATGGTGTGGCTGTACTAGAGAAACAGTGGTAGCCCTCTAAAAGTAACAACTGGGACACCCAAACTAACTTGTAACTTCTGTACCTTATATGTACCACTGAGGGATTACAGACTGTGGTTCCACATCAACACAGTAGAGTCCCTTCTGCTAGGGTGCTTCTAGTGCAGTGATACAACACACATTGTGCAGACAGCCTTGGCAGGTTGTACAGCTGCATATTCTTTCTTTATTTAATGTATTTATTTATTTGACATTGTTTATCAAGGTGGTCTGACTGGGTCTACAGAACCCATTTTCAGAAGAGGCCTAGGGAGAAAAGTTCCACATACAGTACAATACAAATACAGTATAATCCAATCCAATACAAATACAGTATAATACAATACAATACAAATACAGTATAATCCAATACAAAACAAATGACATTAGAAATGCTGTACAAAATAATCTGAAATAAACTATGTTACAAGATGTTGCAATAAACACTACACATCTGGACAATTCTATACTTTTAAAACATTACAGACAATAATAGTTACTCTCACTATATACATAGCCTATGAGTAGATAGTATCCAAAAACAGTATGTAGGTAGTGCAATGTATGATATTGACTGTTAACAGTACATGAGAAAACAGAATGCTGGTTTCCGTTAGGAATATAATAGCCAGAAAATTAGTACTGCAGAAAGACAGTGAGAGAGTTAAGAAGAATAGAGGCATTACAGCCTGCACAGTAGCTTAAGGATATGGTACAGAAACAGAGTAGTTAGGAGAGGCTTAGGATCTTGCAGACTGTGAGGGAATGAAATGTGACAGAAGAGGAGGATGAAGCTAACATGAAAAACGGGAAAGAGTTGAGCATTAGGAAGGCCTTATGCAGGAGCAGAGCCATGTATTTTTGAGATGATTTTTTAAAGAGGCTTTGAAATGGGTTAGGCCAGGCATAGACCTGATAGCTAGAGGTAGTGAATTCTATAGTATAGAGACAGAGTATGAATACAGAGACTGACCTGGTTTTGCGATAGCCAAGAGATTGTCTTCTGATCGTAGGGTTTGATTTGGCGTGTAAGGTAAGACTAGATTGGCGAGTGCAGGGCAGGCAGTATGTTTGAAAATAAGGCTGTGGAAGGTGGATAGGCGAATAAAGACAAGTTGGTTGGGGAGTTCAAGCTAGTTTAGTTGTAGTAGTGGTTTACAGTGGTGTGTGTGTGTGTGAGAGTTTGTAGCAAACTTCGCAACTTTTTTGTAGCACTGTTCCATCTTGCTTAGGGTAGAAGTTTGTAAGTTAGTTAGAAAAGGGCATAGTAATGAAGGGAGGAAAGTAAAATGTTTTTGCAAGGGTAGTTTTGGTTGCTGCAGTACAGAAATGTTAATTTCTATTTAAGAGTCACAGTTTTTGATGAGTTTTCTTCATATTTCGCTGTATATGGAGGTCGAATTAAAGTTTATTGTCAATGATAACTCCTAGAAATTTGGTTTCCTGAACTATTTCTATGACAGTATTGTCAGATGCAAGGATGTTGAAATGATCAGTGATAGGGGAGGTGTTTTTGGTTTGAAGTGTACTAGCTTAATCTTCTTTGGATTAAGAAAGAGTAGGGAATTTCTTAGCCAGGATTTGACTGCAGTAAATGATTGTTGAGTTTTTGAAAGTAGTTCTGGTAGTGATTGAGCAGTACAGATTATGGTGGAATCATCAGCATACTGAATGAGGGTTCCAGGGTCAGAGGCATTGTGAAGGTTCTTTGTCAAAATTTTGAAGAGTGGGGGTCTGAGGGTGGAGCCTTGAGGGACTCCAGTAGGGTTGTGGAATAAGGGTGAGAGTTCATTGGACCATTTCACTGCTTGTTTATGATCCTTGACGTAGCTCTGATTCAATTTTACTGTGTTATGTGAGAAGCCTAAGTTAGACAGTGTGTTCAATAGTAAGGGGTGAGACACTGTGTCAAAGGTCTTGGAGAGATCAAGGAATACTGAGGCTGTATAGCATCCTGCATCTCTGGCCTTGTTCACGGTGTAAGGATAATAGGGCTGCAGCTGTGATGTGGCTGGGTCAGTAGACATGTTGAGTTTTGGCTAAAAGATTGTTTTGCAACAGGTACTGCATTACTTGCTGATGGATACCTCTGAGGATTTTGGATATGGGTGGCAAGATGGATATAGGACAGAAATTGGGTGGTTCAAAAGAGTTGTCACCTTTGTGGGTAGGAGTGATGTGAGACTGTTTCTATGCGGTAGGTACTTCTAATTCAGATAAAGATCTGTTTATAAGGATGCTGACTGGGTAGGCAATTGAGTTGGCTGCCAGTCTGAGGTAGTGTTGTGGAAGATTATCGGCTGAGGTGGAGAAGGATTTTAGTTTTTGCAGCAGTTTCTTAATGGTGTCAGTGGATATGGCCTGAAATGAGAATGGAGTCTGTATGACATTTTGTTGAGTAGGGGGGTTATTAATGACAGGCTGAGAAGTAGTTGATGGTCTAGGGTTGGTGTATGAATAGGTTGAAGGGTGGGGGAGTTCAGCATTAGGGGTGTTAGTAGGTTTGATACTGACTTTATAAAGTGCTTGTAAAGTTTTCAGGTATTTGTGAAGGAGTGGTATCAGGTGATGGGTTGTGTTCTCTGTTCCAGGGTTAAGAAGAGAACATATGGAGTGCCAGCATTTATTGGGGTTGATTTTATGTTGAAGTTGAAGCTGGGAAGAGTATGACTTCTTATCTCTGTTGATTAGTTTTGTCACTTTGTTACGTAGTGTTTTGAAATTGACATGATTTTGTTCATTTGTTTTGTTTCCAGGTTATCCAGGCTAGGTCCCTTTGCTTCATCAGGTGTTTACATTCCTTAGAGAGCCATGGTGCTGAGTTGATTTTTGATTATTTTCATACAAATGAGAGCTCGTGTATTAAGTATGTGATGGAAGGTGTTATTAAAGTATAGTATAGCATCATTAAGGGGTAGTTGTTTAAGGGGTGTGTCCAGTCTATTTCATGTAGGAGATTGTTGAATTTATGCAGACAAACATTAGCTGAGTTTCTAACTGATTTTACAAACTATGAACTGTGTTAGCCATCTTTTACATACTGCATGGTTCATTCGCACATGCATTGTGCACCAGCTACTCGATTAATGTGCAGTTATGCATCAATTCTGTAAATTATTGAGCTGATGCCTTAAGTGGGCGTGTCTGTATACTGACCCTACTCAACATGGACTATGTCTTTTGACTCTTACCGCATGTGTAAGTTAGTCAGTTTTAAATGCCACACTGGTTAGCAACCACATGTGCAATTAGCATTCTTGCTGTTTTTTTCATTCTCAAGATATATTTATTGCTTTTTCCAGTTTTAACAGTATTTTTTTATTTATTTATGATTGTGTCCTCATTACATAACAAATATAACAACATTTCATTGCTACAGTGATTCCACCACCTGTTAGTGTCGAACAGACTCTCACAATAACTAACTAAAAATAAAGGGAACTTACAACTCCGTATTTACTTTATTTTTATGTATTTATATTACATGAACTACAAAATGAACTGGCACCTCACTTAAGTGTCATGTTTAATCATAGCCTCACCTCAGGCTTTGTGCCCATTGAGTGGCACACAGCTACAGTTATCCCACTCCACAAGGGGGGGGATCCACCTTGGATCCCGGGAACTACTGTCCCATCAGTCTGACAAGCCTGATCTGCAAGGCCATGGAATGTATTATCATGGAACTTATAAACAAAAACATTGGCAGCCTTCAAACACTGGACCCCACCCATTTTGGGTTCGTAAAGGGCCTGATCTTGTCTCCTGAACCTGATTGACTTCTTCAAATCAGTTTCCAGAGCTGTGGATCAGGGTAAAGCAGTCCACACAGCCTATCTGGATCTCGCCACGGCTTCTGACACCATCCCCCACTCTGGAATCATAGATAGACTTACTAAGCTGGGCATTAATCCCTACATCACTCGATGGGTTGCCAACTGGCTTACTGACAGAACCCACACTGTAAAAGTAGCCAACTCCAAATCCAACTCCAGACAAGTTTCAAGTGGACTACCTCAGGGTTCAGTCCTGGGACCGCTCTTGTTTGGCATCTACTTCTCTAAAGTACAGGCCAACACTAAGGGACTCTGGCTAATAAGGTTCGCAGATGACTGCAAACTGGGAGCCATTATTGAATCCCCAAATGATGTGGATACTCTACAAAAGGGCCTTACAGAAACAGATGCTTGGTGCCAGAGCCATGGGTTCAAGCTCAATGCAAAGAAATGTATAGTTATCCCCTTTGGGAAAAAACATGTACCCATGAATTACCACATAGGTGGCAGTACACTAAACACCGAAAGTGTGATACGAGACTTAGGCACACAGGTGGACAGTGGTCTCACCTTCGATGACCACATCGTCACAACAGTCAGGAAATCCTTCTATGTGGCACACCTCATCACTAAGGGCTTTTCATCCAGAAAAAAGGAGGTCATTGTCCCACTGTACTCATCCCTCATTAGACCCATTATAGAATACAATGCCCATTTGGTATGTACCTCTCAAGACATCTGCAACAACTGGAAAGGCCGCAGAAATACCTCACTAAAAGAATCACAGGCCTAAAGCAAATGCCCTATGCTGACCATCTAAAAAATTCCAGCTATGCTCTGTCACATATCGTCTACTCAGAGGCGATCTCTGCTTAACATACAAAGCCACGACAGCATGCTACACTGAAAGAAATCCCAATCCCTCAGAGCCACACACTCCAGGGATCTAAACCTCATCATCACAATAAACAAAACATGCTGGAGGGATAGGTTTCTGACCCAGACACTCCCCAGACTCTGGAATAGACTGCCCATATATGTCAAGCAGAGCACCTCTTTGGCCCTCTTCAAAAGGAACCTTGACGATTGGATGGGAGAAAGGAAATTCACCCCGGGGATCATGTCAGTCTCCCTGCTAGGCAGGGGTCCAGGGAAGTAAATAGTGTGGGAAGAAATAGCCAGGGAATTGTTATGGCTAGGCTTGTATCGGCTTTAGGGCCGAGAGCCTAGTACCAACCTATGAACCTATAATTTAAACAGTGATGTTTGACAGCCAAGACAGCAGGCATAAGGAGATCCCAGTTTCCAACTTGAGAAAGGTGTCAGAAAGAAGGGTTGACCATGCTTCCTCTTAAGCCAGTGATCATACTGAAAATACTCAAGTTTGTTAGTATATGAATGAGGGTTGTGAGCATTCAGGGTGATGGCACTTCTACAAAATGTGGTCAAAGTAACTGAAGAATGCATTTTGGAGGAGGAATGAGGTTTAAAAGAAGGCTGGATTTGAATAAGCTATTTAATGTTTGACTGACAATGACTGGATATATTACAAGTGATGTATGTTTGCAACTAAAAATATGTCATTATGGTTTGGACTGCCTATGTCATAAGTGATAATTTAATAAAGATGTTTCTTTAAAAAAAAAAAAAGTAACTGAAGAATGAGTGGTGGGTGACCAGCAACAGTCCCATGTACTTAAACTGGTCTACAGTTTCAAAATGAAGTTCAAGTATATGGGTGACATTCCAGACAGAAAGTACCAGACTAAACCTACTATGCATAGCAATCAGTTTTTACTCTTCAGAAAGGAGAGTGAAAGCTGTGATGGAACTGGCTGGTATCTGCACCAAAAATGGTATATATTAGATGTAGAATGGTCAGATCTCAGAAAAAAAGGCTGGATGCATACAGTACTGTGACATTCTGGGTTTAAAATGGTTAGGGAGACTTTATGTATACTGCTACAATTATGTTTAACAGTACAAAACCCTGTAGTGCTATAGACAGAACTAATGTGAGCAATGATTAGGTAGAACATGCTAGAATTTTAAAAGTTCCTGTAGAAGATGGCTGCCAGACCAGACTATGCAGTTTGGTTGGAGATTGTACTTGGGAAGTAGTAAGCAGTATGTTGTGCCAAAATCCTTGCTGGATAGATTGACCATTGAACATCTTGTCTGGTCCATAGTGCTACATTTAGCATTTGTTAGGCAGCTGAAAAGTAAGGGGGCTGCGGTCAAGCTAGAAACTATGCTATATATATCACAGTTCATATGTATTTACTATGCTAACAACCACAGGGGACTTTTTAAGCCTAGCCATGCATCCCAAATCTGACAAGTTCTGATACCCTTAATAAGTGTAAGCATGGGCCTGAGTGATGAACCATTTACAGGCTGCCTGTGTTCATTAGAGACATAGGTGCCAAACCATGGATTAATTTCCTGTTCCCCATCCGATTGTCCAAGTTACACTTGAATTGGGTTAGGGAGGAAAGTTACACTTGAATTGGGTTAGGGAGGAACTCTGTTTCACATGGATGAGGAGCCTGTTCCATAGGCAGGGTAGTCTCTGGGATACATGATACATACATATAGGAACCTATGAACTTATATCAGTCTGTAGCAAAAGTTATTCTCCTTCAGATGTGAGATAGTGATGGCGTCTTGGCATTTGGACTGGGGTAAGGAGACAAAAGTTAATTCTTGACTTCTGCTGTACTGTCTAGTATAAGCACAGTTACAGCTAAAGACATCTTACAGAATTTGTGATGCACTGGAGTCAATATGAATGTATCGGAGGCTCTTTGAAGAAGCACTAGGTTTACAACAGGGACAGATCTCTTTATATATTTTTTGTTTCATTTTACAGTTTGTTGTGTGACACCACTGAAACTGAAGTGAGGCATGATGTTTAAAAGGAAGAAATCCTAAAGTAAAGGTATGACCTTGGGGAACGATTAAGATGAAGCTGGATTATTGCTGAAAACTGAACAGGATTCAGGAAGACAATGACAGCAGTAAGAGGATCCTGATTTTTTTTTTTTGTAGCAGCCAGCTGGTTAAGGCTTCAGGGCTATTTGGGATACCCCATCTAGGATACCTGCTTGTTCCAGATGTAGACAGTTTTGGCTGCTTTGATTTTGTGTTTGCAGTCATTATGGAGATCAATAAAGTGAAGAAAGTTTAAGAGACATAACAATCATCTTTCTACCAAAAGAGATTCATATTTTTAACCAGGTTGGGAAGCCAGTGTGGGTAATGTCCTTTTTACACATCTGGAGTAAAGAGGGAAACATTTATTCTGAACACAAAGAAAGGACCTTTTAGTGAATAACCATTGTAGACATTCCAATTGTTGGATGTGCCTAGTTAGGTACATACCAAGGGTGGCATTACATTCAGTGCTAGATCTGATGAATGCTGAATACAGTGGAACAATGGCATCCTTGGACTTAGCCATACCTTTGTTTAGAAGTTCATAAGCATGCATTGACTAATGACCACTAGTGACCTTTTAAGCCTAGCCATGCATCTCAAATCTCTGACAAGTTCTGGTACCATTGAAAAGTGCAAGAAGAGACTTGGGTGATGAAACGTTTACAAGCATAGGCTTGGAAGATGAAACGTTTACAAGCATAGGCTTGGAAGATGAAACGTTTACAAGCATAGGCTTGGAAGATGAAACGTTTACAAGCATAGGCTTGGAAGATGAAACGTTTACAAGCATAGGCTTGGAAGATGAAACATTTACAAGCATAGGCTTGGAAGATGAAACGTTTACAAGCATAGGCTTGGAAGATGAAACGTTTACAAGCATAGGCTTGGAAGATGAAACGTTTACAAGCATAGGCTTGGGAGATGAAACGTTTACAAGCATAGGCTTGGAAGATGAAACGTTTACAAGCATAGGCTTGGAAGATGAAACGTTTACAGGCTGCTTGTGTCCATTACAGACACAGGTTCCAAAGCAGGACGAATTTCCTGTTCCCCATCCAATTGTCTAACTTGCACTTGAATTGAGTTGGGGAAGAACTTTACTTCACATGTATAGGAAGCCTGTTCCAGAGAAGGTGTAGTCTCTGGGATACATACCCGTCTCTCCATCAGGTGCTATTTATATCACATGTAAGGTTTAAGTCCTTAGAATGGGTAATTTTAGTGGTTTATGCTTTGCAGATATGCAGGAGGTGCATCAAGGTGGGATCTGAAAATGTCTTCTATGTCAGGCATAGATCTCCCCTCAACAGCCTACAGGAGACAGAATATAGGAAATAGGGCCTTGATGCAGTCTGCATAGGACATGTTACTTATGCCTTGTATTCTTTTAGTGAGGAGCCTCTGTGGGCATTCCAGCTGTTGGATGTTCCTGGTTAGGTACATAGCAAAGAGGACATTGTACTCAATGACAGGTCTGACAAATGCTGAATACAGTGGAACAATGACAACCTTGGACCTAGCCATAACTTTGTTTATAAGTTGCTCAACATAGAATGATTTTCTCACTACTGCAGATACATGATGGTCAAAGGCTAGTTTACTGTTTGTTTGTTTGTTTGTTTGTTTGTTTGTGTCACCGAGTCTCTGATTACTGGCTGGACTCTTAAGGGTGCATTGTCAACATGAAAGTTAACGGGGTGGATGACTTCTCAAAGTATAATGTTATACACTTCTTGCCATTTAGTTTTAGTCCATGGCTCTGACACAAGTTACTTGGTTTGTGTCAGCCCTTCCTGGAGAACATTAGTGTCGATGGGGGATTCTATGACTGATCCTAATTTGCAAAAATCTGCAAATCTGGTCAGACAAATTGCCCTTGACATTGGTCTTGACTTCAGAAGTAGATGCCAAAAAGGAGCAGCCCCAGGATTGATCCTTGAGGGACTCCACTTGTGACTGGCTTTTTGCATCAACTCCCCAGTTCTAAATTCATGGTTCCCATCAATTAGTCAGCTGGTTATCCACCAGCTGACATACGGGTTTATACCCAATATCTTGAGTTTGTCAACAATGTCTGAGTGGGATATTGTGTCAAATCCCTTGGTCAGGTCAAGGTAAACAATGTGAACCGTTTTTGCCCTCATCCATTGTTTTGGTGACCTTCGCAAAGACGTCCATGAGGTTGAATAGGTAAGACCTGCCCTTGACAAAAACAAATGGAGTTGGATCCAGTGTCTGGAGGTTTCCTGTTATTATTGATTATTTCCATGATAATTCTTTCCATGGCTTTGTGTACAAGGCTAGTGAGACTTATTGATCTGTAGTTTCCAAGGTCTATAAATAGCTCACCTTTGTGCAGTGGGAGGACTGCTGCTGTTCTCCATTCATTAGGCAATAAACCTGTTTGCAGGCTATGGTTAAATAGTGATTCCATAGGGCCTCGTAGGTCATGTTCCATACTATTTAGAAGCCATCCTGGGATATTTTCTGTGCCCATCAATACAGTGTTCTTAGCCTTAGACAGAGCATTGAGGACCTGTTTCCTAATGCATTTGATGGTATTTCCTGAGGGGATATTGAGGGGAGAGAGGGATAAAGTTAGAGCTGAATTTGTCTACCAGTATGTTTGCTATATCGTCTGGCTTAGTATAGGTGGCACCATCAACAATGAGCTGTGCACACAACTGTGTATGGCCCCTGAGCTTGAGGACATAACTAAAGAATGCCTTGTGGTTGTACTTAGCCTGGGGGGCCAAATTCACCTCAAATTTGGCTTCAGTAGTCTATTTTTCCTCTGAATTGTTTGAGTCTGATGGGAGTTCTTTTACCCTGCTAGGTGTTGCATCTCTTATTCTAACATTTTATTCCTTCTGTTACAGAGCTTTTTGATGTTATAATTCCACCACTGTGTTTTTTTTTTAAGTTACTTCTGTACTTATTCCCAGTGGGTACAGCTGCTTCTATGCAGTTATGAGCATGCTTATATTGAGTATATGTGAACGGTTTCATGTAGGCAGCAGTGTTCTCAGATTTGCAGGGGCTTGAAATTTTGCCAGGTTATCCCTTTCTGTAGGAAGTCTTGGAGTAGTTCCTGAACATTCCACGGTTCCGGGCTTTATTTTTATTTCAAGGGGATCATTTTTGGTCTGACCTTACCAGAGAGGACATTACATTACAGGGGTGTACATCACCCCCCCCCCACCATATTAAGGAGGACCAGATCAAGTATATTTCGGCTCCTGGTCAGCTTACTGATAATCTGATCAAGGGAGTTTGTGCTTACAAAATTCAGGCATCTCTATCCCTGCAAGCCTGGTGTCATACATGATTCCCAGTTAATAGTGGAGTAATTAAAGTCATCCACAAATATGGTATACAAATATGGTATTGTTGGATTGTGAATGTTTCCAGTAAGCTTAAATACATGTTAAGGTTTTCCTAGGTCACAGAGGGGAACCTATAGCTTGCAAGGAAGTAGTATGGGATTTTACCTATCGTGATTTGAACGTGGAGAAGCTCAAGTGCATTGTCCTGTTTGACCAGACTTGAGGTATACTTATTTTTGCTATAAACTGAAACACCTCATTCCTGCCTGTGTAGTAGCTGGTCTAAATGTGTGGACAGCATTATAGCCTTGCACCCCTTTAGAATGACTCCAGAAACTAAGCCAATTATTAACATCAGTCATCTGTTCGTATTGTGGCATTATCCTTGGAGAAGGTAAAATGCTGCTCAATGGTAGATTAATACCCACCTAGGACACACATTCTGAGAAATCCATGATGTCTCTCTTCATATAGTCTAGAAGGTACGTCTCAGGTTATTTACACCCACGTGGACTATGACTTGAGTCATACTGGTACTTCTGGTCCAATGATGTGAGTGTATGTGTAATGTGCGAGACCCTGGCCCCTGATAAGCAACTGACCCTGACTTTCTCCTTACTCAGCCTGATGAGAGGGACATCAGTGTGTCTCAAAACAGAGTCCCCAATGCCAGAATGTTGGATTGTATGGAGGTTTGTCTTATGGGCTTAGAAGTAGAGGCTCCATGAGATGTGGCTGTATGTGCTGATGGAGTATTGTGTTAGAAGAGTGCATTTGGGGTTGCTGAGATTATATGGCATGTGTACTTAATGTCAGAGGTCTTTGGGATTTAGGAAGGTTACATTAAGTGTCTCAGCATATGTCGGTTTGCTTTGTGCTGTTTGTGATGGGTGCAGCGTGTGCACTACTGACAAATTGATGGACATTAGGAGCATGTTTTTTTTTTTTTTTTTTTTTGAGAGCTTTGCCCCCAGTGACTGCATCATTTTGTTTGAAAATTAGCTGCTTCTCAGTAAACATGAGGCAATTTCTGCATTGCTTTAGGATGCCCATCTACACCAAATTGGTAACAGAGATAGTGGGAAACTTCATATCCATGGTTACAGGCCCTTTATATTCTCACCACAGTCGTCTAGTCAATGAAAAAGTAATGTCAAGAGTATCTGATTTGCACCTCTTGGGGCAGTGCTTGTCACTGCAAACTAGATACCCCGTGTGCAACTAGGTACTGGTAAAATATCAAGGGTGCTTTTACAGGAAAAATGTCAACTCGAGGTGCCTGATCTACATAGGGCACTGCCAAACACTTGAGAGAAAACTACTAAAGCAGATCCCGAGATTTATGGGTGATGTATTTTGGGAGATATACAGGAGTTAATTTACATAGTGGCTACTCAAGCATTACTTACAGAAAAGAAAGAACTAGCTTTGTCAAGAATGATGAAAAGAGAGGATTCACCTAATTGGCTACTACCTGGATAGTACTAGCACTGGTCTTACCATAGCTTCATGCTGCTGGGGTACATTGCCCCTTTACTTCTTCTCTCACCAGAAGCAAAACAATAGACTGTTCAGTACGGGGGATGACTTTCTTATTGACATCTAACTATGGAGGCAATACTTTTACACTGTCATGAATGGTCTGGAAATTACATTAAATATATCTCAGGTCTCCCTCTTCTCCTTCCCTCTTCCAAGAGGGTTTTCTACCCAATAATAGTAACTGCATTTGGTTAAATATTTAAATCTTCAAGCTATTTATTTCCGATTATAGGCAACAACAAACTACCATTTTCTGCAACTGAATTCTTGTGACAATACAAAGAAAGTACAGTTGTGTACACTTACCATAAATGTAGATGTTCAAGTGTATTCACTGTTGCAGTCATTACATTTGGGTTATCTGCTTGCAGATAGCCTTCAGTCGGCCTGATAAACAAAGTCTTTGGTCCTGTGTTGGTTGCTGTTCCTTCTTCCATGACGTCAGGTCATCAGGGGTATAAAACATGCAGCCGAAGCCATTACATCAGTTTTTCTTGGGCCAGATGTCAAGTGCCCCCCTAATGGGAAGCAATTAAATATAAAAGTACAATGATATACCTCCAAAAAAAGCAAATACACCAAAAAGCTTTTAAGCATAGTAAAGGAAAGTAGAGGTATAACCAAAAGAAGTTAGGGGGCTGGAGGGAGGGTAACCAGGACTGCAACAGTGAATACACTCAAACATCTACCTTTATGTTAAGTGTACACAACTGTACTATGTTCTTCGTGTTTCACTGTTGCAGTCATTACATTTGGGTAGATTCCCAAAGCTATGGTTGGGAGGCAGAATTTAAATAGCATTAGGACCAGCTATAAGGCCCTGCAAGACTGCAGTGGCAAAGCCAGCTCTGGATTTAGAGAAAATTGGCAAATGATAATGCTTGGTGAAAGTATGTACAGAACTCCAGGTAGCAGCTTCTAGGATGTCACTAGAGGAAGGCTGTAGAGGTAGATGCAGCCCTGGTGGAGTGAGGTCTGATCCCCTGGGGGACAGGTTTTCCATGGTGCTTATAGCAGAAATGAATGCAATGGCCTATCCATCTAGAAATGGTTTGCTTTGAAATAGCCTTCCTCTCTGCCCCTGCAGCAAATGCCACCAGCAGTTGTTCAGATTTCCTTTGAGGTTTAGTCCTGTCCAAATAGAATCTAAGTTGTCTGTGCACATCTAAGGAATGCAGTATCCATTCCCCTTTGCTCTGCGGATTGGGAAAAAAGGTTGGCAAATGAATGGACTGATTAAGAGCCACAATGGATACCACCTTGGGCATGAAGGATGGAATTGGTTCTGAGGGACACCCTGTCCCTATGAAAGAGGATGAAAGTCTCCACTGTCATAAGGGCCTGTAATTCAGATACCCTTCTAGATGAAGTGATTGATAAAAGGAAAGCTGTTTTCCAAGAAAGAAATTTTAAGTCCGCAGTAGCAGCTGGCTCGAAAGGAGGTAGAGTGAGTTTCTCCAAAACAAAGTTAAGGTCCCAGGCAGGGGTTGAAGCTCTCCTGGATGGTTTCAAATTTTTTGGCCCCTCTGAGGAAATACTTGAGCAGTGGATGAGAGAAGAGGGGGGGGGTTCTGTGTTATAATGAGCTGAAATGGCTGAGGTGTGTATTTTAATGGAGGAAAAAGACAGGCCCTTGTGAAGCATCTCAGTTAAGTATTGTAAAATCTGAGGTAAATTGGGCGCTGCTGTGCACATCCCTTGAGATTAGTTCCAGGCACAGAATATTTTCCATTTTTCAGCATAAGATTTTCTAGTACTAGGCCTCCTTGCCTCTAAAATGATATCCATCACAGGTTTACTGAAGGATGGTAAAGGAGAGATTTGGTAATTAGCCAGACTGCAAGGTTCAGTGTTAGAAGCTGAGGGTGCAGAATTTGGTTCTCCTGCTGGGACAACAGGGAAGGAGTCTGAGGCAGGTGCCATAGGGGTAACCATGACACACTGCACAGGAGAGGGTACCAGTGTTGGTGTGGCCAGTCTGAAGCAATCAAAATCATCCTTGGTTTGTCCTGTTTGATTTTTAGTAGTACATTGGGGAGCAGAGGCAGAGGGGGAAGGCATAGACAGCTGAAGGACAGAGCATCCACTTTCCAGGCTTGTTTGTGGGGAGTCCTTGTGCAAAATTTGTCCAATTGGTAGTTCTGGGGAAGAGGCAAATAGGTCCCCCATTTGCTTGTCAATATGATGAAAATCCTTGGTTCCAGTTTCCACTCGTGTGGGTCCATGAGGTTAATGCTTAGTCCATCTGCCAGTGTATTTAATTTTCCTGGCAGGAATTGAGCTTGTAGGTGCACTTGGTAGCTCAAGGCTGTGTTCCACAATGCCATGGCTAGTCTGCAGAGGGAGTAAGAATGTGTACCCCCCCCTGCTTGTTTATGTACCACATAACAGTGGTGTTGCCAGTCTTTACCATTAGTTGTCCTGGAAGAATGTGGTCCCTGAAGGCTGTCACAGCATTCTGTACAGCTAACATTTCTTTAGGATTGATATGCAGGTGCATTTGACTTGGGTTCCATTTGCCCTGAATGCACTTCCTTGCCAGGTGAGCCCCCCCATGCATAGTCTGATGTGTCTGTTGTTAGGGTTTGGGTGGCAGGGGGTGGTGTGAAAGGTAGTACCTTGTTTTGGTGGCAGGCCTCTGTCCACCAAAAGAACTCTAGGCGTAGGCAAGGTATGATAGGAATCATTGCTTCTAGATCCTGGGAATGTTTGACATCATAGGCTTTTTAGATACCACTGCAGTTTCCTCATATGCAGTCTTGCATATGGAATTAGAAGAATGCAGGAGGCCATGAACCCAAGGCTTGCAGTATTTGTCTTGCAAATAGCAGGGTTTTTGTGGCCACTTGTTTGAAGTAGGTTGTCAAATGAATTTGTTTCTCTGGCATGAGGTAAGCCATCTGGGAAGTTGTATTCAAGCTTGCACCCAGGAATATAATTTGTCGACAGGGTACCAGGTGAGATTTCTTTTTGTTTATGGTGTACCCCAGACAGGTTAGAACCCTTTGTACAAAGGCCAGATGATTCAAAAGTTATGTCCTGGCTTTCTTCCTGAATTAGACAATCATTCAGGTATAGGTATATTTGAATATGTCTTTGCCTGCAAAATGCAATAACTGGAGCTAGGCACTTTGTGAATACCCTGGGCGCAGTAGATAAGCCAAAGGGCAGTGCAGAGAATTGACATCGTGTGTAACCTGCTTTAAAATGAAGGTATCTTCTGCAAGATTCCCTGATTGGGATGAGCAGGTATGCTTCTTTTAAATCTACTGTTGCCAACCAGGCGTCTTTGCCTAGCATAGGAAGCAACTGGTGAAGAGTCAGCATCTTGAATTCTGGGATCTCCAAAAAGGTGTTTAGAGTAGACAGGTCTAGGATAGGATGCCATGAATTGTCTTTGCTGGGTAGCAGGAAAAGTCTTGCGTAGAAACCTTGTCCGTTTTCCTCTTCTGGTACCAACTGAATAGCCCCCATGCTTAAGAGAGAAAGTACTTGGTTTTGGGCCTCTGCCCACTGATTTGGGGTTAGGTCCGGCCACCTGTTTGGTGTTGGCTACGTGTGGAAGTGAAATCTGTATCCCTGGGACACTATATTTAAAACCCATTTGTCCTAGGTAATGAGTTCCCAGTTCTTTGCATGAAGAGCAATCTTTCCCCCCAAAGGGGCAGTCAGTTGATAAGTGCTTGGAAATTTTAAAAGAAAGTCATTGTGACAGTTTATAAGGGGAGTCTTATTACTCCCAGATTTGGAAGTAGAGGCTCCCCACTGCTTAGTCCTGTGTGTCCCGTGGGTCTGAAACTTGGGGTTTCTGCTGTGTCTGGGTTTGGCTTGAGAAGACCTGGAAGGGGCTGGAAAGGACCAATTTTTAGAGGGCCAGTGCCTACTAAATCTAGGAGGCTGAACTTGTAAGAAATCTTTAACAGTTTGCATAGATTTAGCTTTATCTTCCATCTTTTTAAGAACTTCCTCAGCCTTGTTTCCAAACAGGCGGTCCTGATTAAAGGGAGCATCCAACAATTTAGCTTTAACGTGATCAGACAAAGATTGCTCCTTAAGCCAAGCATGCCTTCTGAGCACAGACCCCGTAAAAGCGGCCATGCAAGAGGCATCTAATGAATCAAAACCACATTGCAAAGTATGTTTTTCAACTTGTTCAGCAGAATGCATTAAATCCTGTAATTCTTTTGTTTTCCACACAGTCAGGAATGAACATTTTCTGTTTAAGTAATCCAATAACATGTTACTGATACTTTAACATATGAAACTGGCAGTTTAAAGCCCTAATGGCCAAAGTGTAAACCTTCTTACCCCATCTATCCAGCGCCCTGGAGTCTCTATCAGAAGGGGTAGGATTTTTATCAGTAGTAGCCTTAATGCCCTTGGGCCCCTGTGAAATAGTCTCTGTATCCGCAATATGATTTTTAAAAAGGAACTTGTGCGACTCAGAGACCCTGTAGTATCGGTCCTGTTTTCTGGGAGCAGGAGGCAAGGAATCAGGAGGCAAACTAGATTCTGAAAAAGCATCATCAACAATGTCTAGTACAGGAGGAATAGCTAAAGGCCTATGCTGAGGTAGGAGTAAGAAATTCCTAAGCCTCTTTTTCGAATCAGAGAAATCCTGGCTTTTCCAGTGGAAATGCTCACTTAGAGTATGTAAGGTTTCCCCAAAAGAAAAATTCTCTGGAGGGGAAGCAGAGGGAATGGAGTCCTCAGCATCAGAATCCTCATAAGTAGATAAGGGCAAATCCAGATCATCAGAAGAATCAGAAAAAAACAGAATCCTGGTCAGAAGATTCATAAACCACTTCAGTCCTAGGCCTCTTAGAAAGTGGGGGTTGGCTACCCCTGATGAGAGTTATTAGATCTTCAGCCATTCTTATCATTTGTTTTTTAGGCATAGAGGCCTGAGCATGTGGCCTGGGCATCGTTTTTTTAGGCATGGTTCGAGATTTAGGCCTAAGAGAAGAAGGAGGCATTGGTTTAATATGCAAGTCTGTAGGCCTGAATACACCCTCAGAAGCCGGTGCCTGCACAGCAGCTCCAGACGCACCCAAGGTAGAAACATACGAGGGTTCCATAGTTGAAGAATCTCGCGGCATACCGAACTCTGACTGGGAATCAGAGGTAGCCGGTATCAGGGGCTGCGAAAGCACCTCACTGAGTACCGCCGAACTGCCGACTGGCTTAGGAGAAGCATCGTCGGCAGTTTTGGATCTCAGCAGCCTGTCTCTGTCTTTATCTTTGGGTTTTTTCGGAATCCCAGTAGGTGGATGGCTAACTGACGACATTTCTGGATAATTAAACTGAGAACCGAAATATTTAGAGGCAAAAATAATACCGACGATGGACAGTGCGCTGATTAAATAAAGCACAAAACCGACAGCAAGGTATGTCGTGGTCAGGGCCTAGACAAGGAATACAGTACGGATGAAAATCCTTATGGGTATTTGCTTTACACAAGTAATGCAATTATTAACTTTTACTGACATAGGTAAGGAGCAAGAAAAAGTTTCCCCAACGGGGTACTTAGCTTTAGTTGAAGACTTCGGTTCTGAAACTCGAAAATGAAAATTTCAGGAGTCAGCCGACTGGCACTTGCGAACTGCTTCTGCTTCAGGCACTGCACAGCAAGAAAGAGTGGTGTAATGGCGTCGGCTGCATGTTTTATACCCCTGATGTCCTGACGTCCTGGAAGAAGGGACAGCAACTGATGCAGGACCCAAGACTTTGTTAATCAGGCCGACTGTGGGCTACCTGCAAGCAGATAACCCAAATGTAATGACTGCAACAGTGAAACACGAATAACATCAGCAGCTTCCCTAACAGCCTTAATACTTCAGTGCATTTAATAGAACAGTATATAATGTAGTGTTAAAGATAGCTAGTGCACCTTTTCTTAAGGTTAAAAGTTAATGTTTTCTGAAGGCATACAAGTTGTGTTTTCACATTTGAGAAACTGGAAGCTGTTTATGGATACGGAAATAGGTCAGGCATATTTTATCAACCAGAGGAGAAGTTGGGGAAAAAAAAAGAAAGCTGAAGGAATTTATCTGGGAGGGGAAGAGAGCAAGTGTTAAACTGATCCTTCCAATAAAAAAGATGGTTTAAGATTACCTGATTTGAATGTATATTTTAGAGTTATGAAATTAAGGCTCATATATATATATATATATATATATATATATATATATATATAACACAAGCAGGAAGTTATAATTCAAAGTGATGATGAAACGGGGAGAAATTCAAGAAATAAGGACATATTAGGATTTTGGATGTAGATCCTTAAGAATAACAGCCATACAGAACATTATATTCATAAAGTAGCAGAAAGTTTTTTTTAAAAACTATGGCAACATAAGAATGGTGAAGGAGATTTTGCCAACAGGAATGACTGCAAGTAGGGGTATATAGAATAGGCAAGAGGAAGTTGGAATTTACTGGAGATACCAAGGTATTGGGAGCAAATAACTAGAGTGAAAGGTAAGGGAATGGGATGAGGGTCAAGAAGACATTGGACTGCAGGCTAGAGACTGCCTTCCCTACCACAGATTGGTAGAGTATAAGCAAAGAGAAAGGGATAGGGGAATCCTAAGTGAAAGATCTGCTCTGGTAGGGGTTTTAGCTGAATCTAGAACAGAAGCTGATGTTAAAAAATGGATAATTAGTACTGCTATAAAACATTGCACAATAACTGTAAGAATCAGAGGAGATTAGAAAAGATTGGAAAGGGATCGGATAAGAGTTTACAAGGGAACAATGAGAGGATATATGTATGGCTCCAAAGTATGCAACAAAAGTATAGAAGGCTTAGGATTTGTCTTGGAACTGTTTGTACGTGTATTTTATACCCCAAGCAAACTCTAGAGAATTTTCCCTCAGTTATATAGGAAATGTTGGAGATGTGATGGCAAAGAAAGAGATAACTGGAATATATGTTTTGGGAATGTAATGAATTGGAAGATTTAAAAAATTCCTTACAGAGTACTGTGTCAGAAATATATAGCTGAGCAAATGGGTGTAACCAAGGAAATGATTCTTTTGAGCTGGGACACAGGATCTGAAACACCTAGACATAGGGAGGCCTTGTTAAGTTTCAGTTCTGGTGGCTGACAGAAAAGAAATTACTAGGAAATAAAAATCAAAGTGTAAACTAACTACTTGAAGTCCTGAATATTTTAGCAGAGATAAAAGAAGTGGAAGTGGGACCTTTAGAAAGAGAAGGAACAAATTACACAGAAATTGTTTGAACAATACATACAGAATAATGTTCTGGAGGAGGAGTGAGTTTGAAGGGAAGGCAGGAATTCAGATCTTTATGTAAAGTTGGACTGATAATCATCTTCTTTTGGCTGTTCCCGTTAGGGGGTCACCACAGCAGATCACCTGTTTCCATTTCTTCCTCTCCTCTGCATCTTGTTCTCTCAAACCAACCACCTGCATGTCCTCTCTCACCACATCCATAAACCTTATCTTAGGCCTTCCTCTTTTCCTGTTACCTGGTAGCTTCATCCTTAGCATCGTTTTCCCAATATACTCAGCATCCCTCTTCAGCACATGTCCAAACCAACGTAATTGTGCCTCTCTGGCTTTGTCTCCAAACCTTCCAACCTGGGCTGACCCTCTAATATATTTATTCCTAATCCTGTCCACCCTCATTACACCCAGTGCAAATCTTAACATCTTCAACTCTGCCACATCCAGCTCTAACTCCTGCCATTTTGTCAATGCCACTGTCTCCAACCCATATAACATAGCTGGTCTCACTACCCTCTTGTAGACCTTACCTTTCACTCTTACTGGTACTCGTCTGTCACAAATCACTCCTGACACTCATCTCCACCAACTCCATCCTGCCTGCACTCTCTTCTTCACCTCTCTTCCACACTCACCATTACTCTGAACTACTGATCCCAAGTATTTAAACTCATCCACCTTCGCCACCTCTACTCCTTGCATCCTCACCATTCCTCTATCCTCCCTCTCATTCACACACATATATTCTGTCTTAGTCCTGCTGACCTTCATTCCTCTTCTCTCTAGAGCATATCTCCATCTCTCCAGGGTCTCCTCCACCCATTCCCTACTCTCACTACAGATCACAATGTCATCTGCAAACATTATAGTCCATGGGGACTCCTGTCTGATCTCGTCTGTCAACCTGTCCATCACCATTGCAAATAAGAAAGGGCTCAGAGCTAATCCTTGATGTAGTCCCACCTCCACCTTAATTGCATCCGTCTCTCCCAACGCAGCTCTCACCGCTGTCACACTACCCTCATACATATCCTGTACCATTCTTAGATACTTCTGACACTCCCGACTTCCTCATACAATACCACAACTCCTCTCTAGGCACCCTGACATATGCTTTCTCTAAGTCTACAAAAACACAATGCAACTCCTTCTGACTCTCTTTGTACTTCTCCATCAACACTCTCAGAGCAAACATTGCATCTGTAGTGCTCTTTCCCAGCATGAAACCATACTGCTGTTCACTAATCATCACATCCCTTCTTAACCTAGCTTCCACTACTCTTTCCCATAACTTTATGCTGTGACTGATCAATTTAATCCCTCTGTAGTTACTACAGCTCTGCACATCACCCTTATTCTTAAAAATCAGTACCAAAACACTTTCTCCATTCTTCAGGCATCCTCTCACTTTCCAAGATTTCATTAAACAATCTAGTTAGAAACTCCACTGCCATTTCACCTAAACACCCCCAGCTTCCACTGATGATAGTTATATAAAAAAAAGATAATGTGTGATGTGTAATGTATGTAACTAAAAACATGTTAATAAAGGTTTGTTTTCTTTTACAGTAATGTACGTTTGCCCAAGTCTTGAGTGATACAAATGTATTTTAAAAAAACACGAGTTTTGCACTGCTGAATATTAGTCATAGGTGATGGTACAGGTTATCCAGGGGACTTGGTCAACTTTACACTTTACCAATACGCTACAGAGTATGGTGAGAGAAGTTATAATGAATTACAAATCAGAAAGCATAAGAAAAAAAAGTATAATTTACTTGACTTTCTTACGAAAAAAGTATACATGTACCATAAAAGGCAATTTACTAGCTTGCAAAACATACAAATCCTTCTTAATTTGTGAAAAAGAAACAAATTCTGCCTCTAGAAACAATTTTAGAAAAGTGACTGACAGCATTTTACTGTACATAAATGTACAGACTAATGTTCCAAAAGTATAGACCCTAAGCTTTGTCAACTTAGGAGGACACAAAATTCATCACTGGAATTAAGACAGAATGAAAAAAATAACAATTTCAGTATGGCAGCTTCGATCAGGCAATTTTAGGTGATGTGGTATTATATAATAAAAACAATAACTTACAAAGATGAGCTAGTACTAGAAAAAAAAGTCAAGATATAATGATATATATATTTAAGTTTATGGGTGGAGTAGCCCTTTGAGGTCAACACAGACGTTATTTAATACACAAACATAGTTCACTTGCTATCCAAAACTCTTGAACAAGAGCCTGTAAGCATGACAGAAATTCTTCTTAAACAGGGTTAACATACAAGAGACTGTGTAATATGCAAGCAATAATGCCCACACATGGGTGTTCTGAGGCCCAATGTCGCACGGTCCAATTTTTTTTTTCTTTGTTTTAATTTTACACTTGGAAAACAGCAAAAGGACTGCATAGCAAGTGTAAAATAATGACTGTTATTAGTTTCGTTATAGTCTGACCTTATTAAACTGCCATGAAGTGGCTTATTCGTTTTTCTGTGGGCATTACCTGTATATAACACCTTGCTGGAGAACATTCATTCTCCAGTCAGAGTGGTGATGTACAGGTTTGCCCAAGTACTTGAATACTATGTTTAACTGATGAAAACACTCAAACACCTTACTTAAAAACGAGGAATGCAACTCCAAGGTGCGGTGCAGAAATGTGATGACACCCACAACTGGTACATTTTGTGCAAGTCACGGCTGTCTCACTGTCCCCTCATTTTGGTCAGAATGTGCCTCATGGGCAGGACATTTGTACTATTACAAAGAGATTTTTCTGGTTTACTGCGGTAGTTTTTATTCATTTAAAGTGTTAAAAGACAATTTCTTGGAACAACCATTTTAGATATATCAAATAAACTTTGGTTTGATTATGTGAGGTACCTAACCTCACAGTATGCCAGTGAAGGTTAAGAGTAGGAATGAAACGCATGCTGCCATTTCACAGGACCAGCATTAATCATTGTACAATATTCTCAAGTCTTATTGCCCATTCTTTTATTTATTGGCAGACCTCACTGCCTTTCAGCATAAAGTCTGTGAGTGCATCCTACAGCCTTTGCGCATATGCATAGACACACAAAACACACACTTCACAATCATCAAGTGATGAACTACCTACTATCATCCTGTTCATCTTTTTTTGGAGCCGAGACTGGAGTGTATAGCAGAAGACCTCTCCAAAAATGCCTAATCAAAAAGTATATCTCACTAACATGTTACTGGAAAAACTGTAACTGTATGTTACAACAAATGGTAATAAAGACTGAGGGACTTACAAGTAAAAAAATGAATTTAAATACATCATCTGAGCAATTTAGATGTCAGTATGTTAACTTCAGAAAATTAATTACTAGTTTCTGCCTTCTGGCTTTACAATGTAACAAAAATAAAGTACTATTACAGATGCAACATTGAAGTACTTATATTTCTATTCACTGAGGAAAAAAATACTATTTTTGGCTTACCGCTGCAGATAATGAAACCAAGAAACCACAATGAAGTGTGAATTTATGGATAACAAAGCTGGAAGCATAGCAAGACATGAAATGAATTCTCATTTCACTGTTAAGCACAGCATCATTGCTAAATTACAAAACTTGAAACACCCTATTACTTTTGGAAAACAGTTCATGTTAATAACTGAAGAATTTTAAATAAATTTTTATTTGTTATAAACTAGAGAAAATCTGCTATGGGGGGATTAGCCAGGCTCTCACTCTGGTTAAATGATGGGCTCACAGTTGTATAGTATATGGGGAACGGTTAACAAAATCACACAGAGAACTACAGGCTGAAGTTCATTAGTAACTCATAGTCTTAGCAATCGGTGCTATTCTGCCAGATGGACAGCAGCACTGCTTCTAAAGGCACTCTGCTTTCGTCACTGCAATGGATCTTTGGTTAGCATACCATAAAATCGTATAATTGAGCCATTTAGAGACATGCTCACAATCAACTGACATCTGCATGAAGCACAGTATCTGGTATCGATGCACTCAGACAAGGAATGGGATTTTGGATATTGTAATAACTCTAGGAATCAGTCAGGGAAATGTATAATGAATGGTATTCCTGGCACTGTACTGGCTCATGGGGGGTCAGTTATGGACATTTAGAAGGCACAGTATTCCTGATACTCTAATGACTCATGAGATGGGCCAGGGGTATGTATGGGATTCCTGGCACTATAATAATTTATGGGATACATAAGGGAAGTGCATTAGTCTTGGGAATCCTGCACTTTAATAACTCATAGGATTAGCCAGAAAAGTGTATAAGGCATGCAATTCCTGACAATATATGTCTCATGGGATTGATGATGGAACTGTACAACGCATAGGATTCCTGGCACTGTAATGACAGTTGGAACTTGCCAGGGAAATGTACAGAGTATACAGAAGCCATTGCTTACAACAGAAGACTCCGTCATATTGGTAGAGCACAAAAACCTGGGATATCACAAGGAACCAGAATTGTTAATCTAGTATAGAGTTTATATAAGCATCACTATCTGTCTTAGTGGGCTGAAGTCTTCTGACTAGTATACGAGTGCTCTAACCATATACTGCTATTTAATCTAAATCATGTCTGTGGTACCCTTTAGTCATTTGCTGGAATAAGGATGCGAACACATCATTCCTGTTTCAGATCTATCCTCAATATCAGATTAGATATCTCACAACAATAACCGGCAGCAACAACAGCCGCAGCATAGGTGTCAAAGTTAATGCAGAGAATTTAGGTTGTGAGCTGTTGTCTTCACCAATAGCATAGAGGGTTAAAACTCTATGTCCCACATGACTCGGATTCACTTTGTGGACTATGTGCTTGGCCAGAAAGATGGGTATGCCTATCCTGGTGGCTGATGAGAAGAAGTGTCTTGGCTGCCTCAGGACACTACTCCTGACCTGATGTAGACAGAAAGGAGGGAAACGGTCAAAATTGTGAGGCTCAGAAGAGGGAATTAAATGGATGTGGCTAACCACGGTAGGATAGCCTCTATCAGCTAAGCAAAGGAACTGCACCAGATGAAAGAAAGTGGAGAGTAGGTGGTCACTGTGGTGACACAGGTGCCAATGTCACCATCCAAGGAGAGGATTTAGGGCCAGTATGTCAGTTTAAGGCCAAAATAGCTCTTACTGCTGGGATGCCAGTTAGAGCACCTTATTCCTCAGTGTGTGCATGGATGATAGCCCTTCCCAACACCTCTCAACTCATGAGATCTAAAGGAATTCACAGTCTCTTAATCTTAATCTTTGAGCACAAAAAGGGAAATTGACTAGGCTTAAAATGGCCTGCAAGGACTAGCCTAGTAGTTACCTAGGAACCTACGGAACCAATAGATTTGAGTCTGATAGGGGCTGACTTAATGGTTGAAAGCACTTACAAAAAAAAAAAATAAAGTTATGAGCTGTTAACAAGCTGCTTCCTGAATGAAACAGTATTTTGACTAATCCAACCACCCAGTTAACAAACAAATAAATAAATACAATTGCTGTAGTTCATAACATGAGCTATGTTATGTTAATATTAAATCCTGTGATGTCTTCCTGTATATTTGCATATTCCCACCTCCTTCTCCTTTTTACCACGCTCATTTTTTGTATATTATGTAACTGTGTTTTATCTCTATGTGGAGCTTTTCTCCCCGGGCCTCTACTGAAAATGGAAATATATCCAGTTAGACTAGCCCGGTTAACAAATGTAAAATAAAAAATAAATAAAAATAAATGAGTCTCTCACTTCATCTCCTTACTGTGTGACTCTGAGTATGTCACTTGACCAGAAAATGTTCCCGGGACAGTTGATAAAAAGGACACACATGTAATTGTCTTACCTGGTTAACAAACAACTAAAATAAGAAATAAAAATAAAACAAGATACATTATAGGATAGGAGAAGATGATTCCTGCATCCTAGCCAAGAAATGCTATATGAGTAGTACAGGTGGAGAACTGTAATCAGTTGTTAACAGTGTGCGTTAATTACAGGGCAGCTTCCAACAGATCTGAAATGTGAGTTTGAAAATAAGTTCCAACCTCCTTGCTTCAACTAATTGTACTTCTCTTAACATTCTGGGCATTGTGGATTGTAAGAATCTAGAAATAGCAATAAGGAGTTTATAGTGTGAAACCAGAGTGCATGTATAAATCAAAACACACTGTGCAAAACGTCTCTGATACAGTACAAGTCCAAAGCTATGATATCGTGCATGAGTAAGCTAAAGGCTTAGCGAGAAGGAGAATATCACAAAAGTATAACCTGATGCAGTGCCACTTATACATTTTTTTTAAACTAGCCAAAGTACTCAAAAGTAAATCTTACCAGAAATTAAAGGGAGAAGAGCCTAAATATTATTGTGAACCAATTAGAACCAGCAAACTGAATAAACAATTTGGTCGCTGTTGTGGAGGAAGACAAAATTATCAAACTGAGATACAGAATCTTTTGCATTACACATACTTACAGATGAAAAAGTGGTTTCAAGACTGCCATGCTGTCTTTTAGTTCTAGATACAAACCAGGGTTTCTGGCAGATAAAGCTAAATAAACAATGCTACAAATTATTTCAACTTAATACCTCATTTGTAAGGCATTTCATCAGCACTAGAGATGTACCAGTGAGCAAATTATCAAGTAAATGAAGTTTAGGAAGATGTTATAAACGTAAGCGACGATATATTAGTATCAGGTCAGACTCAGTACAGGTGTAACTGATTGATACAGCTGAAGAACAGACTAACATGGCCTTATTTACAATCTAAATAAGAGATTAAAAAAAAAAACAGACTGGGAATGATAAAATGCATAGGTCATGTTTTAGCATCAAATGCATGGAAGCCTGATCCAGAAAAATGTTTAAGTGGATTTGCAAACACCTAGTACAGAAAACAAAACAAGAGACATTCAGCATAAATGGCTCAACAGGTAGCACACTCAACACTGATGTCAAAGATACAGAAAGGTTGCCAGTTGTATACCCAACTAACCAGCCATCAGATGAAGCATTAAACTGACTTCCCATTTGCCTGAGTTGGAAGATGTTGAAATCCCATTGCAATTAAATATTATAACAAAAAATACAAATTTATTTTACACTTTCTTCTTCTCACAGATCTTCAAATCTCTTTATAATCATATATGACAACACCTTTTAAGTCATTCTTTCAAATTTTGTACTGGAGTACTTCCATAGTTTGTTACACAATAATCCATTAAATCTCTCTTTCAAAATGTACCATAATCATATCAAAATTGTACCAGAATTATTTTTCAGATCATTTCCCACAACAGAAACCACTTTTATCTTTCATCCGTGTTTGAAAAATTCTGTACTTTTAACTTTTTTTCCTAAAGATTTCCTGACAGCTCTGTACTCTTTTACTTTTCAAGAATACTTATATTGTGTTCTCATTGCACCCTTTCTACACAGAGTAATGCTTCTCTTTTTATATCACATTCCTGTCCTTATAGGCAAATTTGTATGGGCTAATCTCCATGCAAACTCCAAAGTCTGTTCTCTTGCTTATTCTTGTTCACATTCTATATATTTTTATGTCTTTCTTATTTGCTTTCCTAACTGGATAGTTTATATCTCATGATATTTTGATAGAATTTGTTACAATATTCTACATTTGTTTTTTTATTCTCTCCATTTTGTATCATTTTCTGAAAGGTTTGTCCTATGTCCTTTTCATGCCCTTTCCTTTCCTTCTTTATTTTCTGCACTTTCTGAAAATTACTTTTGTACTTATTTATCATAACTTTTTCAACAACCTTATTTTTCTTTTTTGCAGATTTTGAATCAGATTTTATGAACAATGAAATAAAAAAAAAAAACATTCATGTCATCAATTTTCCACATTTGTTTAAATGCTCTCCACTTTACTGGTTTTAATCTGGGTTCCCAACGACACAAAGAATATACTAGCTAGTCTTGCCTTACATTTCTGATGTAATGCATACTCAGCAGCCATATGTATGGTTTTCAATAATAACAGTCTTGGTTATGTACACCTTTTTCAAACTATATTAAAGTGACAATCTATGTATACACTGCTTGGCACACATCTTTAAATATCTGCTTTCATTTCTCTTTAATATTGCCTTCTCTTTCAAACAACATACCCACGGTATGAGACATTATGTTACTCTCTAATGCCTTCCACTGTCTCTTTATAGGTTCATAGGTAAGTACTAGGCTATCTGCCCAAAGGCATTTATAAGCCTAGCCGGAATGTGTTGGCTTTCACTGCCCCCTTAGATTAGTTCTCTGTGCCTCTGTCTCATCCCCGAGGTAAACTTCCTGTTCCCCATCCACTCGTCAAGGTTTCTCTTGAAGAGTGTTAGTGAGGAGCTCTGCCTAATGTAGATTGGCATCTTGGTCCAGAGTATGGAAGTCTCTGAGACAGGAATCTATCCCTCCAGCACGTCCTTATTGTTGTAGTGAGGTTTAGATCCCAAGAGTGTGTGGCTCGAGGGGATATGATTTTCTTTAGGTGGAGCATGTCCATGAATTCTGGGTTGGACATGGCCTTGTATGCCAGACAGAGACCACCTGTGAGTAGGCGGTATGTAACAGAGTACAGCTGGAGTTTCTTCAGTCGAGCTGCATAGGGCATTTCTTTGAGGCCAGTGATCCTCTTTGTGAGGTACTTCTGTGGTCCTTCCAGCTGCTGCAGGTGTCTTGTAAGGTACATCCCAAATGGGGTGTTGTACTCTGTGATGGGTCTGAAGAGTGATGCATAGAGGGGCACAATGACCTCTTTTGATTTGGATACAAACCGTTTTGTGATTAGGTGGGCCACATAGAAGGATTTTCTAACCACTTTGGCAATGTAATTATCAAAGGAGAGATTACTATCTAGTTGGGTCCCCAGATCCCTTATTTTGTCTTCCGTATTTAGGGGGCTACCACCTATGTGGTAATCTGTGGGTACTTAGTTTTTTCCAAAGGGGATGACTATGTACTTTTTGGCATTTAGCTTGAGGTCATGGTTTTGACACCAGGTATCTATCTCAGTGAGACCCTATTGGAAGATGTCTGTGTGAGCCGGAGAGTCAATTACAGCCCCTAGTTTGCAGTCATCTGTGAACTTGGTCAGCCATAGTCCTCCTGTGCTTGCCTGCACCTCTGAGAAGTATATGCCGAACAGGAGGGGTCCTAGGACTGAGCCCTGGGTAATGCCACTTGTAACTGGTTTAGAGTCAGACCTAGCTCCCGCAACTCTTACCATGTAGGTTCTGTCCGTGAGCCAGTTGGCAATCCATCTCGTGATGTAGGGGTTTATGTTCAGGCTGGTGAATTTGTCTATAATACCAGAATGGAGAATGGTGTCAAAGGCCTTTGCAAGGTCTAGGTAGGCTGTCTGGATCACCTTTCCCTCGTCTATAGCCTTGGTAACTGTCTCAAAGAAGTCCACCAGGTGTAGGAGGCATGATCTGCCCTTAACTAAGCCGAACTTGCTAGGGTCCAGTGTTTGGAGCTTCCCAATGTCTCTGTTAATGAGATCCATGATGATGCACTCCATAGCCTTGCAGACCAAGCTAGTCAGGCTTATACGGCAATAGTTCCCAGGGTCTGTTGTGGCTCCACCTTTGTGGAGCGGAATAACCGTTGCTGTGCGCCACTCTGTGGGCACGTAGTTTGTGGAGAGGCCGAGTTTGAACAGTGTGTTTAGGTGAGGGATTAGTTCATCTTTGAGCTCATGTAGGATGCAGCCTGGGACACAATCCAGTCCCATTGATGCTGTGTTCTTGGCTTTGGAGAGGGCTGTTTTAATCTGAGTGTCTGTGATTTCAGGGATACTATATTCTTCTGCTATGGTTATGGGCCCTTTTGGGGGTGACAGGGAGGGGTGAAGTTTGCACTGAACCTGTCTGCCAGGATGTTGGTGATATCGGTCGGTTCTGTGTACTTTGTGCCATTCTACACCAACTCCGAGCAGATCTGGGAATTGCCACTTAGATTCTTGACATAGTTAAAGAATGCCTTGTGGTTATCTTTGGAGTCCTTGGCAATTTTTCTTTCGAAGCTAGCCTTGGATGATTTTATGAGGGATCACAGTTTCTTGCTGATACTGATCAGGGATGTCTTCCCCTCTTGGGATTTTACTCTTTTCTGTACTAGTTTCCTTCTTCTATTGTATAGCTTCTTTATGGCAGGGGTCCACCAGACTGGTTTCCTTTTCTTGGAGGAGTGAGTCTTGGTTTTGCTTGGGATAGCACGATCCATGCATTCTTTTAGATGCCCATAGAGTGCATTAGTAAAGGATTTTTCAGCTTGGGCAGCGTTATCCTTTAGCATGGGGAATTTGAAACTTTCCACCTCGGTCTTAAGTAGCGTGAAGTTTGCTTCTGAACATTTTTTCACGGTGGTTTCTTTGACCGGGGGAGGGGGCGGAATGTGGATATCCAGAGTGATTAGTTTATGGTCAGATCTAACCAGCGAGGGGTTGACCTCCGGTGTGGAACACCGGTCACCCATGTCGGTGATGACCAGGTCCAATATGTTGTCACCTCTGGTGGGGGTGTTGACCAGTTGGATCCAGGGCGTTTGAGTTTATAAACTCTAGGAAATGTTGGGCAAGGGAGTTAGTACTTCAGTAGTTCTTCCAGTTAATGTTTGGGTAATTGAAATCACCCAATATCAGGGTGTTTGGTCGGATCTTTATGTTTCTCAGTGTTTCCAGAAATATGGAATGGGGGTCATGGGACAAGGTGGGTGATTTGTAGCAAGCTATAATCTGAATTGCAGTTCTGCCCATTGTTAGTTGCATGTGGATGATCTCTGAAGCATCGTGCTGTGCCACTAACCTGGAGGTGTGGGTATCTTTGATGAATATGGATACGCTCCCACCTTTTGTATTTCGGTGCAGGTTTTGTGGCTGAAATGTATGGTATGAGTTGCAGCCTGGTAGTGTTGGGGTGCTCTCTGGAGCCTTAAACCAGGTTTCTGTTACTGCACATATCGATTTTCTCCATACTGAGGAGTGCCTTAAGTGCATGCATTTTGAGGTTTAGACTTCTGGCATTGAATAGCATTACCCTCAGTTTTTTGTTACTTGTACTATTTATGGCGCAGTGGGTTTGTCTTTTGAGCCTTGCCTAAAAAAGTCACTATGGGGGTGGCAAGAGCCTTGGCCAGTATTCGAAAGCCTAAGGGTGACAGGTGCAAGCCATCTCTAGCGAAGCAGCGTGGCTTGTCGAACGTGTCATCCCAGGCTGACAGACACAGGATCCCTTTTGAATGACACCAGAAGCTTAGCCAATTGTTGAAATTGGTCATTTTTTCTTTATACCGTGGTATCATTCTTGGTGAGGGCAGGATGCTACTCAGGGTCAGGGTTATACTGGTCTGGGCTACATGATCAGAGAGCTCTTCCATGTCTCTTTTCATGTAGTCCAGGGAGGTACGGTTCAGGTCATTCACACCAACATGCACAATGACAGAGTCGTATTTGTACTTGTTCTGGAGTGACCTGAGTGCTTGCGTTATGTGGCAGATCCTGGCACCCGACAGGCAGCTAACAGTAACCTTCTCCTTGTTCAGCCTAGTGAGTGGGACGTCAGTGTGCCTGACTATAGAGTCACCTATTACTAGTGTGTTGGGTATGTTATTTTGCCTTAAGGGCTGTGATTGCATGGCACACTGGTTTTGTGAGGTATGTGTTTCATGGTTTGTGTTGGGGGTGGAGGTTGCATGGATGTCTGCTTTGGAGGTCTCTGTTCTTTTGCAGATTTTTATTTAGAGCCTCCGAGTATGTTTTTGTGTATTTATGTGCGTTTATTTTGCCATTGCTGGTTTCATAGGTCTATGTGAGACTGGTGGTGTGATGCAAGTAATTTCCATTCTCCTCTTGACAGTCTGGTCCAGCCTTGGGTTGAGAGAGCTTAGCCTCCAGTTTGGCTGTATAAATGCATCTCTCGCATGTATTAGTGTTTGGTGGTAGGAGGAGAGGGTTGTCTGTGTACATGAGGCAGTTGTAACATCGCCTCAAAATGCCCAGATTCACCAGTTGGACTGAAGAGTACACCTGAAACTGCCCTTTGGACATGCCTGGATAGGTACAGTGAGCTGTTTTACTGACTGTCTGGTAAGGTCGAATAGACAGCCTTGTCCTTCTCTACAGTATGGGGGGGGGGTGGGAGCTAGAGCTAAGGTTTATGAGTTTTGAGCAAGTGCCGGGTTGAGAAGTGAATGGTTTGAATGCTTAAGTTGAAAGTTTGTCTAGTTCCAAGGGAAAAATTGAAGAGTAGACTTTGTGGAGCTGGGAATAGTTATACCCTAGCTAACCGGCGGTGCCCGGCACACAAAACCACACTAATGCAGGTTTTATAGCAGGGAAATGAAAGAGATAGAAATTAGCCCAAAATGGCCAATAAACTACTAGTTTCCGGGCTGAAACTACTCATCCAGGGACAGATAGGCTGCTCAAAATTCCCCTCTCTCATAGGTGAACAGAGAAACTTCCTTCTATCCAAGTAAGGTATGGGTAAACACAGAAACTTGTAACACAGCCCTGAATTCAGCACTAACCTGAAAACTGGGCTATATTAGTTTAGAAAGGCGGGAAAACAAGTATTTTGTTTTTGTTTTTTTCAGAAAATAAAGCAGATACAATCAAAAAAACACTTTAAATGCACAGAAATGGCTATCACACTTGAGTGTGTAGCCTACAACAGTTAAACAGGCAATTTAAATGAAACGGGTAATTTAAACACAAAAATGACTTTGTTAAAGTGCAGGCAGTAAAATAAGTACAATATGTAGCTGAAACAAGCTTTTTAAATCACAGAAACTCTAAAAAAATTGGCATTTTAGGTGGAATTAGCTAAAGGCAGCAAGAAAATGCAGAAAAATTATACTTAATCACTCCAAAGTCTCTCTTTTGTCTCTCTGTTGCTGCAGAACTCTGCAGGGCACCAGGCAGGAGCTTGCTGAGCTGTATATAAGCACAAAAACCTTGTAAATGTGGGTTTTATAGCAGGGAAATGAAAGATAGAAAATAGCCCAAAATGGCCAATAAACTACTAATTTCTGGGCTGAAACCACTCCTCCAGGGACAGATAGGCTGCTCAAAGCACCCTCTCACAGTGAACAGAGAAACTTCCTTCTATCCAAGTAAAGTATGGGCAAACACAGAAGCTTGTAACACAGCCCTGAATTCAGCACTAACCTGAAAACTGGACTATACTAGTTTAGAAAGGCGGGAAAACAAGTATATTTTTACACATTGCTTCCATACATATACTGAGGCCAATTACTTTCTACTATTTTCTTCACTGTCACTCTGATAATTTTGCACTATTTGTACATGTTTGCATTACTGACTAGTTCACCCCGTGTCCTATGTCTGGGTATGTCTCTTACACTTTCATCATTATAAGTACTTTATCATCCATTCATACAACCATCCATCCATCCAATTCTGTCACATCACATCTGACTCCTACAGTGACCCTATGAACAGGCAATATCAGCCACAGTACGGAATGAGAGTAGATTGCAAGGACCCCCCCCCCCACACACACACACACATCTACAGACAACTTAGACACAGCAACCCACCTACCACGTCACTGGGATTTGGGAGGAAACTGGAGTACCTGGAGAAAACTGCAGCACAGGAAGACATTCAAATGCTGCACAGTAAACACCTTTGTCAATTTATTTATTTATTTGGGATTTGGGAGGAAACTGGAGTACCTGGAGAAAACTGCAACACAGGAAGACATTCAAATGCTGCACAGTAAACACCTTTGCCAATTTATTTGATTTATTTAACATTTGTCGACTGGGAAAGTCCAACTAGGACAAAGCCTACTTTCATTGGAGGCCCGCGTTGGAACACCCCAGATGCAGGTCTTTGGAATGTGGGAGGAAACCGTAGTACCCAGAGGAAACCCATGAGAATGGAAGGAGGACATGTAAAAGCTCCACAGAGAAGGCACCCTAGCCGAGAATTGAACCAGAGAACCTCTTGCTGTGAGGCAACATTAACCGCTGCACCACTGTGATGCCAAACTGAACAAGAACTGAGGAGTCAAGAACTGAACAAAAGAACCTCTTACTGTGAAGCAAACATACTACACGCTGTGCTGCACAATTCAAAAAGTTACACACTCAGGAGGCATCACTCTTATTTCTCATTTTCTCTCTACATTAATTCACTGTGGATTACATGAATGTTCATATATCTCACTATGCCATGTTATACATTTAAGTGGCATAGAATCAAACAATTTATCTTACTTGCATTTGTTTATGTGGAGAACATAGCTAGGTGAAGCCCATTTTCAGTGGGAGTACAGGAAAAATCAAAATCATACATAAGAGAAATACTGAGTGCTGTGGATCACTACTATTAACAAACCTCTTGCTGGAGGAAAATTATCCCACCCTAACTTCATGTGTCTTATCTGTGAGCTATATAAATGCTTGAGTTTGTGTAAAATACCCAAGTGAATTATTGTGTCAAATGCCTTTACCAGGTTAAATGTAGACAGTATGTACCATTTTCCATATACAACGGCTAGAACTGATAACCAAATTTATATACCACTTTGCCCTCATCTATGGCTCAAGTGAAGTCCACCAAATTTAGAAAGCATGGCCTACCCTTGACAAAACTCAACTGGGATGGGTGTTTGAAGATTTCCTACATCTTTGTTTATCAAGTCCACAGTAATTTCCATGGCCTTGTATACAAGACTAGTCAGACTTACAGGTCTGTAGTTCCCTGGGTCTACTAACGGCCTGCCTTTGTGTAGTGGGATGACCCTTGCAGTCTTCCATTCACTAGGGACAAAGTCTGTCCGGAGGCTGTGATTGAATTGCAATTCTTGTGGACCTGGCAGGTCGTACTTTAGACCATCCTGGTATATTATCAGGACCCACTGATGCAGTGAGGACCTGTTCTTTAGTGATACTTCGGGGAAAAATGGTGGGGGGGATGGGGTGAAGGGGGGGGGTGAAATTGGAGCTAAATTTAATTGGCAAGAAAAATTGCTTTATCTCCCAGTTCGGTAAAGAAAGCTCCATTGACTAGTAGCTCAGCACACTGCTGAGTGTTCCTTCAAGGTTGCGTACATAACTGAAAACTGTTTTAGGGCTATCCTTAGCCTAGGAGGCTAGTTTTGCTTTGAGGTTGGCTTTAATGGACTTGGATTAGTCCCTTGAGTTGCTTTGTTGAGACTGATGTATATTTTTTTGTCTTTTCAGCACAGCCCTTCCTATTTTCCCTATTTTTAACTCAGAGATGCAAGTGAGTAGAGACATCCATAAGTACAATTAGAAGTTGCAGGTTTTCCATCACTCTGAGCAAGCATACATATTTACGTACCTGAAGTCTATTTGTTTATAGTCAATTATTGCAGTTTACATGGCTAATAGTACTCTTATCCTGGAATATTTCATTTATTCCATTACTAATTGGTCCTCTAAACTCTTTAGGTTGCAAGACTAGGCTCTACATGGTTGCCATACTGCGTGCCTAATAAGAACATCCACACATATGAAGAATATTTTTGGATTATGTAAACACCAAACACTTGGAATACTCTGTCCATGTACTCAGGAGAAAATATAACATTTTGGGTCTGATACTGCCTAATTTTGAGAATCTGATCACTTATGTTTAGTACATCACCCACTTGGAACACTGACAGTATGAGCTTCTTTTTACTGTGGAACTGTTTTCTTTATATAGTTTTGTAATTGTATTAACGTCATTTATGAAGTAATTAACTATGTACCATCATCATGGAATTGATTAACATTCAAAATGTTCAGTACTGATAAATAATGGAAGTCAACTTAGTGGCATCTCTTACTACTCTTTCCATGGACACAGCTATTTTCAGTGTCTGGTCTAAAGTTAGATCTTCATTAGATGATTGGTATATGAAATATATGATGAAATTATACGAAAAAGACCAATCTGCCTCATAATATTGCAGACATTAATTACCCCTTTGAAATTACAATAATCTTCTAGATAGTGTAGCACCATTGCATAGTCACATTCATCTAAGCTTTGATATTGTTTGTAAAAACTGTAATATGTTGCTGTTAATTAGGCAGGAGTGTACTGATTGGAACCTGTCTGTTGAAGGGTGGTTGGGTCTAGGGCTTGGATTAAGTATCCTCACTGGTCCTTCTGAACCTTTTAAAATTTTTTTCAGGTTTTTAGCTTCTGGTATTTAAGCCCTGTGTTTGAGCAGGTTTCTGCTTGTTTGACCATCACGCAGCAACGCACACTGCAGCTCAATAGGGCACAACAGCTGGACAGATAAATTCAACAATTCTTCCCTTAGACATAGCTATAGCACATTAGTGTAGCCCTCATCCTTAGTACTTTCCCAGTCAAAAAAATTCTGTTAGTGCGCTGTAACCTATTAAACCACCAGTAAAAATCCCCCTGCAGAAATATCCATCCACTGAGCTCCTCCCTGATCGATCCTGAAAAGCCCCCTTTGTGATAACCGTCTTCAACTTAGCATTATGGACAGTTGGACTACCCTAGTTTCTCTTGCCAACCTTGCTGACTTAGGTGTCTTGAGGCAGTGTGGCAATTGCCTCATGTACACAGACAACCATCTACTAAAAACTCACTCTAGTACAGAGTGCAACAGGTGTGTCTACACCAAGAATCTTGAATCCATACTCTCTCACATTTGAAACAGTAACACTGAAGAGGTTCATGCACATTGTACCATGACTCATACACATAGTATATGCATCAAATACATAAATCAACATACACAGAGATTCTCTCAAAAAGCTACTGAAACATCAAAGACCTCAAAAACACAAGACTGCTACAACTATCATGGATCCCACAACACCCACGACACATAATAACACCAGTGTCTCAACCACCAAGCCCGTAAAGTGTAACACTCAAAACCCAAATGTTCTTGTCACTGGAGTCTCAATAGTGAGAAATATGGATGTTCCACTCATCACGCTGGACAAGGAGAAAGTCATGGTCAGCAGCCTGTCTGGTGCCAGGATTCATCAGATCAGACATGTACTCAGGTCTCTCAGCAACAAGTACCATTATGACTCTGTCATAGTTCATGTTGGAGTGAATGACCTTAGAGGTACCTCAATGGACTATATGAAGAGAGAGAGACATGACTGAGCTGTCGGAGTATGTGCCCCAGGTAGATATGTCCCTAGCCTTGAGCAGCATATTACTCACCTAGAAGGATGCCTCAGTATAAACAAAAATGACTGATTTCAATAATTGGCTTAGTTTTTAGTGTCATTCAAAGGGGATCCAGTTCCCATCAGCCTGGGAACCATGGTTGACAAACCTCGCTGCTTTGCCAAAGACGTTTTGCACTGGGCACCTCTAGGCTTCTGGCTGCTGGCAAAGGCTCTTGCCTCCCCCATAGTGCCTTTTTTAGGTAAGGTCTCAAAAACAAACTTACCAACATGAAATTTGCCAGTCATAGCAAAATAAGGGTCATGCTGCTAAATGCCAGGAGCTTAAACAAAAAACTGCCCACCCTAGAAGCACTTATATCACTGGAAGATGTAGATGTCTGTGCAGTCACAGAAACCTGGTTCAAGGCCTCTGACCTGGCCTTGCAAGGCTACAATGCCTTCCACGCCTTCAGACTGCAAAACAAACATATGAGAACCAAAACAAACATATGAGAACCAAAGGAGGTGGGGTTTCTAGCTACATTGTAGACAACTTCACTTCCTGTCTAGTCTGAGTGGACAACTCCTTGGAGTTACTCCAGGTTCAGTTCACAGTGAGTAAGACTTCCATTCAAATTACAGCCAGTTTCAGATCACCCTCCATGGGTCATGACACGCACAAAGCCTACTTGAACAAAGTGGAGACAATCCAAATTATTACTGAACACTCTGGTTCTGGAGAATTTCAATTATCTCACCATCAACTGGGAAACCTGCACTTGCCCCAACTTGCTAGCACAAAAGTCTCTTGACTTTGTTAATTCAAAAGCCCCGGAACAAACTATTCATACCCAGACAAGAGGTCCTCACTAACATGTCAAACAGTGCACTGCTGCAACTGTTGGATCCTCATTAGTTAAAACTGACCACAAATCAGTCACCTTTGAGCTGTCAGTAAGACCAGAATTCTCAAATGGCGAAATCAGACTAAAAAACTTCACCAAGGCAAACTACAACCCCCTAGGTGAAGGTGTAAATACATTCTAAGCCCCACCCCAGCTGAAAGTGGTAATTACACCGAAGCTTACACTAAAGCCCTGTACAATCACTTGCATAAGTGTATAGACTCGGCTGTACCAGAAAGAATCAAAGCCAGAGCCCCAAGTAAAAACAAGCTGCCATGGTGGACATCCAAGATCAACAATCTTTATAATAAACACAAAAAGTTGCCGTCCGAGAAAACACAGGTGAGGCCCCAACAATGGAAAAGAACCCTCCTCAGCTTCAACAGACAAATTAGACAACTTCTCAAATCCTCTAAGGGCTTCTTTGCGAAAAAAGTGCATCAAGCACAGCCAAGAATAACTATAAGGCCTTTTACAGCTACATACGTAGCCTAAAGGGTAATACCCTTACCCTCTGCAGAACTAGTGACCAATGGTATTACACACACTGGTCCCACAGAGATAGAAAACTTGCTAGCGGATAGTTTTGGTGAAAATTTCACTCCCTTATCCCCTTCAAACTTATCACAAACCTTCCCCCACCCCCCCACCCCCCCACACACACACACCTACATATCTGAACAGCAAGTCAAAGCCCTGACCAAGGCAAAAAACACAGCCTCTATGGAACCAGACAGCATTTCAGGCTGTTTTCTAAACAAGCTAAAACATGAACTAGAATCACCATTAAGTACAATTTTCAATCACGGCCTATCCACAGGCTTTGTTCCTGCAGAATGGAGAACAGCCACAATTATTCCCCTTCACAAAAGTAGCCTAACAACAGACCTGGGGAATTATAGACCCATAAACCTGACCAGCATCATCTAAAAGGCCATGGAATGCATCACTATGAACCTCAAGAATAAAGACATAGGCAACCTCCAAACCATGGATCCAACTTAATTTGGCTTCCAGGGCAGATCCTGCCTCTTAAATCTGGTGGACTGCTTCAAAAATGTGACCAGGGTCATAGATGAGGGCTAAACTGTGCACACACCATACCTTGACTGGGCGAAGACTTTTGACACAATCCCACACTCATGCATTGCTGGTAAACTTACAAAACTGAATGTAAACCCTTTGTTGTAAGATGGGTTGGCGGGTTGCTAACTGTCTCACAAACCAGACACATTATCAAAGTGGGTGACTCCACATCAACCAGCAGACCTGTCACCAGCAGGGGGCAACAGGGGTCAGTGCTGGGCCCTCTACTGTTTGGTATATACTTCTCAGAAGTTCAGGTCAAAACTAAGGGGTTGTGGCGGACCAAGTATGCAGACTGCAAACTGGGTGAAATTATTTAATTCCCAAATGATGTTAGTATACTCCAGGAGGCTCTTATGCAGACCAAGGACTGGTTTCTTAGTCATGGCCTCAAACTGAATGCAAAGAAATGCATCATCATTCCCTTCAGCAGAAATAAACAATGCCCCTCCACACTATCAAAACAACAATACCCTAAGTATCCACAAAGTGGTAAGGGATCTGGGATCACAAGTAGACTGCGACCATCACGTGTCTACTGTAATAAGGAAGGCTTTCTTCATAGCACACTTGATTAGTAAAAAGATCATTTTGAGAGCAAAGGAGGTTATAGCTCCTCTAAATTAAGCACTAGCCCACCCACAACTAAGTACAACGCCCCATGTGGCTTGTTCAGTATAAAGCACCTGCAGCAATTGGAGGGACCTCTGAGGTTTCTAACAAAGATGATCAAGGGACTCTAACACAGACCGACTAAAGTCCCTGTCACTATACTCTGTATCGTATAGACTTCTTAGGGGAGACTTATGCCTGGCTTACAGAGCAATCTCAGACCCAAACCTAATGAACTTGCTAAATATCTATAAATTAAATGGGCCTAGAGCTGCCCATTCCAGGGACCTAAATATGGCTTGCGACTTTAACAGGACATGCTGGTGGGACATAGTCGTCTCCAAGCGACTGCCATGACTTTGGAATAGGCTACCAATTCATGTGAAACAGAGCAGCTCTATGACATTGTTCAAGAGGAACCTGGACATGTGTATGGGGCACCGTTAGTTCTTACTGGGGATAGTACCCACACCCCTCCTGGATATGGGCAGTCATTGCTAAATGCAGTCTTTGGTGTTGACTAGCATTTCTATGGTATTACATTGGGATGAAACGGCTAGGCTTGAAAAGACCCTCCAGGTAGATAGCCTAGTAATCTCCTATGATCCTTTGATCCTATGGTTTTGGTGTCAGATGATTTTTGTAAAACCTCTACAATGGGAAATGATTTTGTCTTGGATTCCTCTAGTGAGTTTATACTGTGCAACATCCAATATGTTTTAGACACACTTTGCATTATGCAGTGTGTAAACCTTTCTGGAATCTTCTTCGTTAACTCCACAATTCATTTCCAATCTTTCAACAGACCATCTTCCACAGCAGTATTAAAGCATTCAGATTCTCAGCAGTCTGCAGTTTTGTAATAATAAAGCCGGTCACCTTTGCCATTTCGTATAACACTCTTAAAATACAAACTGTCAAACAATTTCAACAGTTGGTTCAGTATACCCACTCTCTAGACTTGTCCTTAAAATTGTTTCTGCGAATAAATCACTTCACACTAACTGTTCCTCCGATAGGATCATGGTTTTGCCATAAAATGTGTACATACGCAAGTCTTTCATGTTCATCAGCTCAGGGTTTCATGTTCTGCCTTTTATTTCTTTTCATGCTTTTTGCCAATTTGTACGCATTTTACTAAAAGAAAAAAGAAAAAAAAATCCGGCCTAACTAAATGGGTATGACCCCCATCATCAGTTGTTTTTGTCTTAAAATGTCATGCATGACATAACAAATACACTAAACAGACTATGCTGTTCAAACTTCTCGAAAGGTTACCTACAAATGGCATTATGCAAATACAAATGTTAATATCTCTCAACTGTACAGATTTTTGCCTCGTGTTTTTGGTCCATTTTTCGTAAAATTGTATTTTCTGGCAAATTAGTGGTAAATCATTAAAGACTGAAGTTAGAAATAATAACAGACATTTGAGTTTTGGACTTCATATTCTTCAGAAAATTCATGCTAATGCAAAACCTGTTATTCTATTAAACTTTAAGTTTGTAAGAGCAATACTTAAAACATGTCCCTATTTTGGGACCTTTGTCCCACTCTTACTTATGGCTTTGTCAAGATTTTTTGCTCTAAGAGGTTGAGAGGTATGCATATACATTCGCATACGTTATATACTCCTGATAGTGAGACCATTTCTCTTCAGCTCTGGCTTAGTTCTTGTACTTGGCAAGACTGCTTCTCCCATTCTACGTGTGTGTGCATATGGATATGTGCATGTGTGTGATGCTGCAAGAAAGCAAACATTTATTTTTCTTCTTCCCTGCTTCACTAAAAGCTATAAATTTAGAAAATGAACACAAACTCTGAACCGCTTTTAGTTTTGATGAGATGTAATGCTTTGTAATGCTGCAAAGCAAACAGCCAAGAACTTTCCTTAAAATCTACCAGTCATGTTGCTTTCATTAACGTATGTGCAAATGTTGCTGATGTATATCCATAGCTGCTAAGTATGGTGCTTTTACCATCTTGTGTGACATATCTGCATTTTAAGTTTCCTTTATTTGACAGCATATTACACAAGCTAAGTTAATCTTTCAATTAATGCAGCATTGTCAATTATGGTTGCCCATGTTTATTCAAATTCTGTCAGAGCTTGCATGATGTGTACTGTTAAGGAAAACATCTTGGCTATGTGACCTTTTGGGGCACACCTAAAATGATGCCTATGAGGTCTAATGCACCAATGCTATACAACCTGAACTGGACTGGACTGCATGGAAAGAGATAAATGTTTGTACCGAACTTCTTAACTAAAGCTGTGTAGAAAAGCAGACAGCTGTTCCCAAGATATACAGGAAAGGGCTGCTTGGCTGGATAAAGCATTTTCAGTAAACAGAGTTATCAGCATTACCAGTCCTTATGAAAAGTGCAATATTGTGTGTGTGTGTGTGTGTGTGTGTGTGTGTGTGTGTGTGTGTGTGTGTGTGTGTGTGTGTGTGTAAGTGCAATATTGTGTGTGTGTGTGTGTGTGTGTGTGTGTGTGTGTGTGTGTGTGTGCACACATGTACATGCTATGTAAAATGGCAGCACTTTCAGAATCTTCATAGGAGGTTACTTAGTCAGCACCTGTCACCCCTGTCAATGAGGGACAAAGGTGGAACTCCTGGGACAAATTTGTGGTTTCCCATCCCTCATCAAGGTTGCACCTGAAGAGGGTCAGTGAGGTACTCTGACATGTACGGGAAGTCTATTCCAGTGACGGGGCAGTCTCTGGGAGACAAACCTATCTCTCCAGCAGGTTTTATTGATGTCGCATATTAGAATTAGGCCTACTAAGCAGGTAATGCGCAAGGAGTTAGACTTACGGATATGGAGCATCTCTAGTAGGGCAGGGTCCAATATTGCCTTGTAGGCGAGACACAGATCACCTCTGAGCAATCTGTACGATACCGAGTACAGTGATAGTGATTTGAGCCTGTCCATATAGGACAGCTGTTAAAAGGCCATGGATTCTCTTTGTGAAGAATTTTATGTAGCCTTTTCTGTTGGTGCAGACGTTTGAAGCGGTACATACCAAATGGGGCATTATACTCAATTAATAGGTCTAACGATGGAGGAGTAGAGAGAGGTAATAACCACTTTTTTTTGGATGCTATCCTTTACTTATGAGATGAACTAAGCAAAAGGCTTTTCTGACCACTGCCACCACATGATGGTCGAATGTGATATTGTTGTCAACCTGAGTACCCAGGTCTCTCACCACATGTTGTGTGCTTAGGGGTTGCCGTTGATGTGATAATCAGTAGGGGCCGTGTTTTTGCCAAATGGTATGAGAATACATTTTTTTGCATTCAACTTAAGGCCATGACTTTGGCACCAGTTATTTGTAGCTGTGGGACCCTCTTGCAGCATGTTAACATCATCTGGGGAGTCGATGACAAAACCCAACTTACAGTCACCTGCAAACTTGGTCAGCCACATTGTAGAAAAAATAATATCTGCTTGTCCTTTAATTCAACTTTAAAATGTACAGCACAATTCACTCGACTATATTTACTACAGTAAATATGTATGCCCTTGTAGTTCCAATATAACTAATAGTAGTCCTTTAAACACTACTGATATAACTCCAATGTGCACTCAATTTCTTGGATTTTGGTTATAAAAAGTTTGTACTTTCATATTATTGGCAAGTACTGCTGCAATTATGTTAATAAATAAGAAAAACACAGCATTTGCTTAATATATGCAATGAAAATAACAGACCTTGACATAAAACTTCACAGAACCATATGCTAACATTTACTGTAGCCCACAAGCTTTCCAAAACCAAAGCAGTCCAGCATGAGCTACTACATTGGCAGAGAAAATGGGACAATTTCCATTCCAAAGTCAAAATTCATATCTCAGAACATTTTATCTTCTTTGTAAGCTACTGTATTTCATAACTGCATTTAGGGGAAAAAACATGCTTTCAAAATTCTGAGAAACAAAGGCTAAGAAATGTACCAAGAGAATTAAAAACACCAATAGTTAGCAAAAAGCACAGGTGCAGTAAGGGACACTGAGCTAAACAAAAGTCTGAAATATTGGTCCAGTAACTGTCAGTAGGTTGAAAGAATGAGAAATGAAAAATGGTGGAGCTGGGATGACTCTTGGTGGGGAACAACCCACATGGTTAAAGTGAATCAAATAACTAACAGTAATGACATCAGAAAGGCACACACTAATATGCAATTTTTAGGGGTGTGAGGTATCCCTCCTGGAGGGATGCATTTAAATAATCAGAAGACTGAGGAAAATAACACATTTCAGTTTTGAGCCCCAAATTACACAGTATTTGGTACAATGAAATGAACTGTAACTAGCACTTTAGGGGAAGTTTTCTGTTGCCATGGGCAAATTTCTCACTGTAGTATAAATGCCACTTCAGATCTTCTCCCTGGAAAGGGGTCACTACCTTAGCAGGACTGGGGTCACTACCTTAGCAGGACTAACCTGTTCAACTAAAGATAAAGAAAAAAATATTGGAAAGGCATCATACAGCATATGACTCCTCCTGACTTGCATCACTATTGCAGCCTTTAAGGGCATTCTGAATGATGTCTGCAGCTACAATTACTAAAAGGTATGCAGAGTGTTGATCTTCAGAATAGCCTACAAAGCCAAAGTAGTAAAATTGTTATCAGTCTATGAAAATATGGGAAAACAGCTTTCACAAGAAACTGTGCCACCGTATTGTACTGCTAAAATGGCACAGAGACTACAAATTACAAAAAACATACATCGCAAAACGTCAGTATACAACTATCTAGACATTTAATATTCACAGATCACTAAACAAAAGTGTTGATAATTCTAAGACAAAATAAAACATCAGCAGAACAGGATGGAACCTTTCCATTTTCAGAATGAATTACATCTCCATCCTCCAATGAAGTTCTACTATGGAGCCACAAACAAAAGTATCATACAGACCTTATTTAAGTTGATAACTTCTCTCTAATCTGGTTACGCTGTAACAACTAAATGCCGATCTTGGTCAATAAATGGACTGGTAAAGTCAATTGTCAGCTGTGAATAATGAAGTAATTGCTATTCATACTCTGAAAAGATCAAAAATATCTTGTACAGAGATAATGAATACAGAACGTTCATATTTTGAAAGCATCATTAATACATTTGTATTCATCTAAATGTCACTATTTATAGGACAGTTGGAGTTTCACAGTGAACTTTCCAAAGTTGCTAGGTAAAGGCCCAAAATTAGCATGCTGCTTTGTATTCGGTTAATTTTATATAATTCTGCAGTACTGCAGACTGACTTATAAATGCTTATGTGTTGTTGGTATTAGTGTGCTTGCATTTGCAAATGGTACAGTTTTCCTTTCTATGTGCCAATTGTAATACTGACTTGAACATTTTCAGTGCATGTAGAAAAGAGATATACATTGTATATTAATATTGTGTCAGACTTACAACAGTTTAACACCAGTACTATCATACAAACTGCCATACACATACATGCAAAACCATATACATAAATACAGTGTGGCAAAAGACAATACACATAAAGGGTGATTGAGACACAAATCCATATGCATAAGTTTAGCACAAGACCAAATGCCATATCCATAAAGTGTGAGGGATGAGATCTGGACCATCTTGCTTGCATGCACACAGGAGATATGATGGCTGTCACTGTGCTTCTGCATGTATATATGGTATGCACAATGCCTACACAAGCATGCTCTTGTCTTATACATGATGCACCTCATATCACCCAGCATGCAACACTCAATTTTTGATGCTGGCACAGCCAAGCAATTACTGAGACCTGCATGTATAAACAGCCATCTTCCAGGATTTCTGTTGAAATGTTATTGCAGACCTATAGGATTTATATAAATATGGAACTTCATGGTGTCACTCCAATATAATAGAAATACCACCAAAGTACTCAAAGTCTGATAAAATAGGTAACAGGAAAACATTTTTAAAAATCTAGGAGTCTACGTGATTTAGAACCAAAGTTTTAAACTATGAAACTTATTTTCTCTGACATACTGTAATACACTAGGCACTATTGCATTTTATTAAATGCTCCCCACAACTGTCTCTTTTTGAACCTAATGGCATAAGTTGTACGTATTAACCATGTTGATATTTCTTTAGAGCTATATCTTGAAATGCATGAGAAACTGACAATGGAAATTTTGCAGTTTGGAAATCTGAGAAATTTACTCGGAGTTTGAACTAGACAGATAACAGAGTAACCCAACATTTTGAAGTTCTGCACATAGCTTGCATTCTTTTCAGTTGCTGTGAGACTGGAATTCCTGTATCTCATTTACTCTAGCTAACATGGATCTCTTTAGAACACGTGCTGGTCCATTGAAACCATACAAATATTGGGGGTGTGGGGGGGTTAATACTGGATTCACAAGCAAAGTTCTTACAGAACTTAGACTCTCATACAGAACTGCCAGCCTTCTGACCTCTACTGTCCAAAATATTAAGGCAGAACATTCTCTATTTATTAGGGTAGGAAACTCCTGGAACACCAACAAAAATCAACCCACTCTTTTAATTCTGCCCCTTTATAACACTGGACTCACCAATGCAACATTCTTCCTTCTCCCTACTACCACTCTTCAGATCAACTTACGGCCAGTTCTCACATTCACATCTTCAACCATCTCGCTGCTAACATTCTACCAATCACCATATGGGCCACTCTGTCTAAAAATGTTTTCAATTTTCTGCTTCCCTTTTTCTTTACTTATCAACAGTAACTGTTTTTCTCAAAGAAATACAGACTCAAATGATACTCAAAAGCACGGTGGCTGGAACTCTTCTTTCTAGACACTTAGAATCATGAGAAACACAAAGCATTCTATAACAGATGTGTTTCATATCAAGGAAGGTTATGGTATAATTGATGATGTCTTACAATCTTTGAATACACCACATCTTCTTTGTAAACATATTGTGTGTGTGTATTTTATTAGTGTTTATTATTTAGATTAGGGATTGCGGTGGTGGTGCTGCGGTAGCGTTGTCGACTCACAGTAAGACGTCCTGTTCGATTCTCAGCTAAAGCTTCTTCTGTGTGGAGACATGCGTGAATGGGCGTACCTTCGTTGAAGGTTGTGCATCAGGGCTGGCAACTCGGTATGTAAAAATCTACTGCTAATCATTAGCGGACCGGAGTTCCACTGTCGTGACCCCTAACCGGGAAAAGCTGAAAGATACAAAAACAACATTTAGATTAGGGATGTTGATCTGTCTCAAAAAATCTGTATACAGATTTTCCTTTATGTACGCATCATTTTGCTTTATGTTTAATTCTGTATGCTTCTACTCCAGGACAAGCTTATCCACCCGATTATCAAATGTGTAAGTATATAAATAAATAACATTACAGCTAATGGGATTTAAGCAGGCCCCTTCTCTCACACCATATCAAGACAGATTCACCTCCCAACTTACCAAAGCATATCTCACACATGCAGCTCTAATACTGAAGATGTACATTTCCTCTCCCCTCCATATTCTTTTTAAGCAGCTCACTTGACATTTTGGTAAATATGCAATAGGACACAATGTGAGATCGAGAAGCACTGTGGCACTGCTGTAGTAGGACATGGTGTGAAAGAGTGGATCACTGTGGAAGTCATGTAGTACGACACAATATGAAACAGTGGAGCACTGTGGAACTGCTGTAGTAGAGCACAGTATGAAACAGTGGAGCACTATGGAACTGCTTAGGGCACAATGGGAAACTGTAAATCACCATGGAACTGCTGCTTTAGGACACAATGTTAAGCAGTAAAAACACTGTGAAACTGCAGTGTTGCCACAAAAATTCTGAGCTTGAAACTTTTACACCAATGAACTATATAACACACAAAATAGTGTTGAAAAGGTCTCCTTTCATCTCAGCAGTGCACTCTTCATACCTAAAATGCTATCAACTGAGATGTAGCTATGGAAACCAAAAACAAAAGCAGACATGAACACTTCAAACAGCACAGGAAACATACCTCATAAAATCATAACCATATCCAAACATTGTCAAAATTATAAATATTTTTGAAATACCAAACCTGAATTTGTATAATGATTACAATGATTAAGTTTACAAATCGGGGCTTAAGGCCATTTTAAATTTTACCCGATACATAAAGAATTCCCACAAAACTTTTAAGGTACTATTGAACAAATCTTTTAAGATCTTTGGCAGATCAAGCTAACTTTGGTAATGAATTCCAAATCTGACCCGCTCTCAAATGAAAAAAAAAACAAAACAAAAAAAAAACAAAAGAACCCTTTAACTTAATGTTTACTAGAGGTAGTTTTCTGCTACCAACACCATGATTAACAAAGTCTATGTCTAACACTGCAGCTATAGAAAATTATTTATACATTTAAAGATCACATCAACTCCGCTCTTAAAATCTTATAAACAACTGAATGCCGAGACAGTTTTTCTAGTCTTGCTTTATATGGCAAATGTTTCTAACCAATCATATGTCTACTAATTATTTTCTGAATATGTTCCAACTTCTTCAATTGTGCAATGTTTAACATACAAAATGGAGTTCCATATTCTATTGTTGGTCTCAAACTTATACATATTTTAAGACCTATTTTTTTTCTACGTGTAAAAGAATTAAGAATAATTATTATAAGCCCATAGCATTTTCTAATTATGTTTGTGACATTCTCCTCAAATTTTAATTTTCTATCTACCACTATAACAAACCCCAGGATTCACTAATCTTCCGTGCAAGACTAAATTAGTATTACACGGAAGTGCCAGTCTAAGAGTAAGACGGCAGCGTGCTATGCATATTAATTAAATATACACCTCAATGTTGTGTGTGTGCAAATATATGCACCTCTAAACAATATGCATACCAATCACCATTTGCACAACTGACACATATATGTCTTGTGATGCTACTGAGTGGCTAGGTCATATGACACACATTGGGTATGTGTGATGTTTAAATATGCAGTTGTGTTTTAGCATGCCATGTCATGGATGATACTGGCATGTCCACAATATGATCTACACTCACCATAACTACTGTACATTGGGTATGTGGATGAATGGTATTCCATCAATTATACATGCACCACTGATGATGATGTGTGAATACTCATCATGCATGTGCTATAACTGTGTCCACAGCTATTTGCTAAAGACACAGAGGTGGTAATCAGCATTGGATATCTATATGACACACAGATACACATCCAGCCATGGCATGTAGACCTGTGAGTTATGGTGCACAGAACATTACAGGGTTTTGAATACTTGCACAGCAATGTTGTGTCCATGAATGCATTGCGTTCCAGGGGGAGGCCAATCACCTAATAATAAAACACATGCATCAAAGCCATGTATATTGTTAGTAACAAGGACTGTCTACACTTCCACTGCATGCTGATATGTGTGATATGACTGTTTTGCTTGTGATACTGTACCCCACCATCACCTGCTATTGTGTATGTTTTGAGATTGCTGGTGTTTTGTGTGTGTGTGTGTGTGTGTGTGTGTGTGTGTGTGTGTGTGTGTGTGTGTGTGTGTGTGTGTCTGCTTTAGGGAGGAGTGTATTTGTGTGTGTGCATGTGTGCACGTGTGAATGTGTACACGTGTGCATGTGTGCACATGTGTGTGCATGGGCGCATGTGTGCATGTGGTCTGACATCATGTTCAGGTCAAAGTGTGTTTCCTGTTTTCCTCTCACAGGTGCTGAGGTGGGGCTGGTTCAGTACAGCAGGGAACCTGATGTCACTGAGACAGACAGTGATCATGAGGATAGATGTGTTGAGGCACAGGCAGGTTTGTCAGGGTCTGTTGGTGGGCCACCAATTGACAATACACAAGTCTCCACCCCATCCATGCACACAGTCATACTGCCTGTACATCCATCATCACCACTGCCCTTAGCTAAGGGACAGTGTATGGCTGGCATTGGCTAGGACAGTGTGGTATCTATGGCACATGTATCAGGACACAGCAGCCATAGCCTAATGTCTGGAACGGTACCAAACAGGCAGATGCCCATGGGTTCTCTTCACAGCACTGCTGGTCATCATGCCCCTGGCAGACGTGCCACAACTCTTTCAACCACACGCATGTTCCAGGCTGTCATGGAGGCACAGGCACGAATGGAGCAGTACACCAGACTAGGACTAAGGGCACAGAGGGCTCATAGCACCTCTGTAAATGACAATATCCATGATCTAGCAGGTGCCATATGTAATTACACTGAGGTCATTGATAGACGGTGGGGTGAGACATTGGATGTCCTACACCATGTCATGCCCAAGTGTCAGGACAGTGTGGGACGGCTGAGACATCGACGTGGACGTATGCCAGCAACATCAGCAGCTAGAGGTCACTGTGGATGTCCAGCAAATCACAGCCACTCCCGTAGTGCCTTTACCAGCCCCAGCAATGTTGGGGGGGCTGTCCATAGACCGTTCTAGAAGACCACGTGCACGTGGCTCTGGCCAGTCCCAGCAGGGACTTGGATCCAGTGGACATATGTCAACCTCTCAGGATAGTACCCAGTCTGGATTAGTACCTGATACTGTCTGTAGAACCCCTGCCAGGCACAGGTTCCATATCCGTGGCAAGAGACGGTGATCTGTAAAGCCTGCCAGGTATAGTCTGTAGCTGTCCCACAAATCCCTGTATATGGCAGCCACATGGTGGAACTGTGTGCATGCAGACACACACACATAAACCTAGGGCAAACACATACCCGCACACATTACATCAACATTGGCCCATAACAGTACTCATGGCCCTCACACACACACACACACACACACACACACGTCGATTGTATGGCTCAGTGTAGGCCTCTGGCAAACCAAAAACACACCCTGTGCATATGATGAAACCTGTGCCACCTCCTGTCATCTGTAACATTGAAGCAGGAACAGGCTAACATGGTGCTGATGAACAGGGTGACTTGCTATGGTTGAATGTGTAGCATGTTGTCAGCAGTAAAGTGTAATGATATCCTTGAAGGTGTAGCTGAGCAGGCATGATGCATTAAAGCTGTAATTAGCAATGTTGTATTGTTTCCACCTGTGTTTATTCCAATTGTGTTTTGTTTGCCCATGTGCCACTTGGCTGATGTGTGTAGTTGTGTCAGCATGTGTTATACAATGGACAGTAAGTGCGGGGTGTGTGCAGCACAGGTTTGCAGGTGTACATTTGTGAACATGGTGGAGGTGCACTGTCTGCATATACGTGCATATTGGACACATGGGCAGGGTGACATGCCCTGTATTGTCCAGTGTTAACACGCCATAGTTTCTATTGGTGGCTAGTATGCATTGTACTACACATGCTTTGTAATTTGAGTACGCATGTGTGTGTATAACACGGGTTGACACTGTGCTGTGGGTGATGATGATGTTCCTATCTGTCATTGGTTTGCATTACTAAGGTTAACAGTGTCCCAGCTGCATAATCATGTATTAATACACACTGTTTACTGACAGGGTTGCATGGACTGTGCTATCACAATCACAAGAAATTCTCACTTATACAGTAAAAGTGCATTAGTCTCATGGACCCCTGCCAGAAACTAAATATATAACAGAAGGTGTGATGTTATACCAAAAAAGAGTTACATACCAAGAAGGGATAACCTCTCTGGTCAGTATAATTTGGAAAATTCAATCCCTCAATAAACATACAACGCAAGCTTGAAAATACAAAATGGCAACGATTCCAAAGACAACACTAAAGCTGTCTTTACTGTTGTTCATAATCTACAGGGGAAATCTCAGATTGGGTCACAGTTAATGTAAATGGTCACAAAGTACACTTATCTGACTGACATTACCAATTCCTTGTCAGACAGTTTGAATGCGGATTTCACCACCCTGTCGCTATACAAGGGCCACATTTCCAGACCTGCAGAACGTAATACCTGATGATTCACAGACCCTAGTTAAAACATCTCTTGAACAAGGTCCACACCACAGTGGCAATGGTACTGGACAGTGTCCCTGGCTGTGTCATACACAAGCTGACATATGAAGTCACCACTCACCTAACACTCTATATGAAGTCACCACTCACCTAACAGATGGAGCCTCTATACAGGATACATACATGTGGAATGACATACAGTAATGGTGTTCACAGTCCAAAAGCATTGAGCTACAACGTCTTCTTCTCCTTTCGGATGCTCCCATTAGGGGTCACCAACGTACATCATCTATTTCCATGTCTTCCTGCCCTCTGCATCTTGCAATGTCACACCATCCACCTGCATGTCCTCATTCACCACAGCCATAAACCTCATCTTAGGCATTCCTCTTTTCCTGTTACCTGGCGGCTTCATCCTTAGCATCTATTTCACAATATACTCTGCATCCCTCCTCAGCACATGTACAAACCAACTTAATCCTGCCTATCTGACATGGTCTATTAACCTTCAAACCTGGCCGGACCCTCTAATATACTTATTCTTAAACCTGTCCACCCTCGTCACACCCAGTGCAAATGTTAACATAAATTGATTAAAGGTAGAACTACAACAGGTCCTGGAAACTCTCACTCTATAAGCCAGACCAAGGTTATCTGGAAGGCTATGGAGCACAGCATTATGGAACTCATTAACAGAGACATTATGAACCTGCAAACACTGCACCATACCCACTTAGGTTCTCTAAAGTCCAGATCATGGCTCCTACACCTAGTAGACTTCAAGCCAGTCAACAAGGCTATAGGTGAGGGAGGGGAGGTCAACACAGCCAAGCTATATCTCACAGCGAATCATACCCATCCCACATACTGGTATTAGACATAACCTCAACAGACTGACCATAAACGATTGTTAGATGATGGCTTGACAACTGACGCACAGATGTAGGACACACAGTAACATTTGCAGCCTCCATGTACTATTCTATGCCAGTAACAAGTGGTATTCACCTGCACTCAGTCCTGGGACCACTCCTGTTTGGCATATAGCTTTCTTAGGTACAAGCAAACACAGTAGGGATATGTCTGCCCACGTTTGATAAAAATGCATACTGTGGGCTATACTTTATTCTCCAGATGACACACACATCCTCCAAAAGGGTATCATACAGATAGATACCTGGTGTCAAACTCGTGCTGTAAAGCCCCCAAAATGTGGAACAGGTACTAATGTATACATAGAGCCATGTGTTAAGTCATCTCTCCTTTGATAATCACATTCCCAAAGGGTTTTGGAAATCCCTCTGTGGAGCACATAAGCAATAAAGGGTTTGCATGCAGATCTGCAGAGGTTGTTGCACACCTATAATGATTAGTCATCTTTGCCAGACTTTGCTTGCTTTGGAACAGGTTTCAAATATACCTCAAGCATAAACCCTCAGTCACACTCTTCAATAGAAACCGTGATGAGTGGATGTGAAATGGAAGCCATAGCCCAGGGATCACTGCAGTGGCTAATCTTGTCACAAGCATACAGAAGTGACCTAAGGTCTGGAAAGCGCCAGCACGCTCTGGCAAAGATAACACATGCGTTCATGGAGAAAGCAGAGTACCCACCTATGAAATACTTGAGGTCACATGTATGTATATGGATTTGCCCCACAGCTACCTTACATGTGTAATGCACATACAGTTGTCATTGTGATATGCCATACACTATAAAAATCAAAACCCACTCCACATTAGCCAACAGTGTCACACACCTGCAGCACAGACACACACACATTCAGCAAGTGCGAGATTCAAACTCTTTCCTAACTACATTATGATACTACAGCAGTACGCATTTACACAACTCGCTATACACATTAGTGGGATTTCATCTTTCCACAGGTATATTTGTAGGATGGTGACATCATCGGACTTAACAAAGATGAGTATACCACTTTTAACGTGTTTGAGTAGTCTCCAAAAAGATTGCTCCTCCCCAGGGAGACACACATATATACACGCACACACACGCACACACACACACACACACACACACACACACACACACACACACACACACACAGTTGGCAAGTGCAGGATTCACACCCCTACCTAACTACATTATGATACTACAGCAGTACGCATTTACACAACTCGCTATACACATTAGTGGGATTTCACCTTTCCACAGGTATATTTGTAGGATGGTGATATCATCGGACTTGACAAAGATGAGTATACCACTTTTAAGATGTTTGAGTAGTCTCCAAAGAGATTGCTACTCCCCAGGGAGACACACACAGTTGGCAAGTGCAGTGTTCTTAATCCAAACTAAGCACATCTTTACACTTCAGCAAGCAATATGGAGTTACAGGGTGCAATACAGACATTACTTGCTGACAGTTTGCAGAAAGTTTTTTTTCACATTTGCTAACCTCAGCAGGCTTATCATACTAGGTGTATTTTATTTTATTTTATTTTTTATTTATTTTACATTTGTTGACCGGGCTAATCCAACTGGATACATGTCCATTTTCAGTGGAGGCCCGAGGAGAAAAGCTCCAGTAAAAAAACATCTTAAAGACATATTAAAAACATCCTTGGAAAAAAGCATACAGATATATCGTACAACTATTAGAAAATAAACATTAATATAGAATGATGCATCCTCAGATTAACAAAAATTTACAATTTACATATTTTGATTTGTAAAAATTTAAAAATACCAAAACATAATTTAAAGAAAGCACCGTTAAAAAGTTCGTTAAAGAATCGAACATGGAAAGTGGTACTCAGGAATGATAATGTTAGAAATTAAGAGGAAAGATCAGTTTATATAGAGTTACATAAAGAGGTTTATAGTTCAGAATATTCTGTTTTAAATGAAACAGAAAAATTAGTGAATAACAGTTAGTCAGGGTTGGTACAAGAGCATAACCAGTGGTTAGAGAGGAAATGTTTTAGGTTAGTTTTAAATAGTGGGAGAGAGGTTAGGGTTGCAAGGTCTTGTGGTAATTGATTCCATATTTTACCAACTGAGTTAGAAAATATGGAGTCGCCTGCTGAGTTATATGATAAGGAAGTGTAAATCAACATTTTGTTAGCGGAACGTAGATTCCTCAGGTTGTTATATGACCTTATGAAGGTAGTAAGAATTGGTGTATTGTTGGGTTGGTATAGGGCTTTGTGGGCAATTATAAGTTGGTTGAATTGTAATTGGTGAAGTAATTCAAGCCAGCCTAGTTGTTTTAGGTTCTGGCATTGATGAGTCCTGTAGGGAGTGTTTGTAGCAAATCTGACAATATTGTTGTATGATCTAGCTAGTTTGTTAAGGTTATTTTTAGAACGATTGGTATATATGGGAGAAGCATATAATAGGGTAGAGATTAGGTGAGTTCTAGATATTGTGGTCCTGGCTTCAGGTGTTAGGAAAGGTTTAATTCTATAGAAGGATCCGAGTTTTCTGTTAACATTCTTTATTGTGGTGTTTATGTGACTGTCAAACTTTAGATGATTGTCAATAGTAATACCTAGGAGTTTGGTGGTGGGGTCTGGTGAAAATAACGGTACCATTACTGGATATGAGTGTGAAATGAAGAGGGGGAGACAAGTAAGAAGGTGTAAAGAGCAAAAGTTTGTTTTTTTTAGGGTTAAGGAGAAGACAATGGTTAGAGAACCATTGTTCTATAGTGGTGAAAGCTTTTTGTGTGAGAGAATGAAGTTCAGTTTGGGATGTGCCAGAAGAGATTATGGTAGAGTCATCTGCATATTGAATGCAGGTAGAGAGTGGAGTAGAAAGATGAAGGTCATTTATGAAAATGGAAAACAATAGTGGTCTTAAAATGGAGCCCTGAGGGACACCTAGGGAGGTGGGAAGGAGGTCTGAAAGATGGTTTTGCCAGAGAATCGCTTGTTTTTGGTTTTCCAGGTAAGATGTAAACCAGTTCATAGCAGGATTGTTGAGAGACAGTAACTTCAGAAGGTGGAGGAGAAGCTGATGATTGACCATGTCAAAGGCTTTGGAAAGGTCTACAAAGAATGCTGAGGAAGGAATATTTTTATTGCGATTTTTGTTGATACTGTTGGTAAAGGATAACAAGGCTGCGGTGGTACTATGAAATGGCCGGAAACCATGTTGACAGTTAGCTAGAAGATTATGGAGGAGTAGGTGGTTTAGCAATTGTTTGTGGATGCATTTCTCCATTATTTTAGCTAGTGGAGAGAGTAGAGCTATGGGCCGATAGTTGGAGAAATCAGTTGAGTTTCCACCTTTGTGAAGAGGAATAATGTGTGAGATTTTCCAGATAGATGGGATAGTGCCTTCTTTTATGGTTCTATTAATCAATATGGAGATGGGATAGGCAATAGCTTTGGCTCCTATTTGAAGGTATTCTGCTGGTAATTTATCAGCTGAGGGGGTGGTCGGTTTTAATTTTTGAAGTAAGGAGGAGATATAGGAGGTGGGTATAGGTTTGAGATGGAAGGGGGGGTGGAGCTCAGAGTGGGCAATTTGGAAGTATCAGGTTTTTGTTGATTTGCTAGATTTAGTATAGCGGTAGTAAAGAAATTATTAAAGGCATTTGCTGTTTGTGTTGGACAGTCATGTTTGGAGCCTATTGGATTAGGTGTGGCTACTTTGCCTGGTGATAGTAGTGTGTTAATAGTAGTCCAGAACTTTTGTGGTTGTTGAAGGGATGATTGTTGTAGTTGAATATAAAAGTTCTTTTTATCTTGTAGGATAGCTTTTTTTGTTACGTTTCTTTGTTGCCTAAAAGTTTGGTGATCAGTATTATTCCTTGTGGTACGCCATTTTGCCTAAGATTTGTTTCTATTAAGGATTAGTTTCTTAGTATGATTTGAGAGCCATCTGGCTGGTTTAGTTTTCATTCTTATGGAGCGCATTGGGGCATGATGGTCTAATATAGCCAGGAAAGTGGTATTGAAGTGATTAACTGCTTCATTTATAGGGAGAGACGTAAGAGGTGACCAGTTGCATTGTGTAAGTTCAGTTTGAAATAGTTCGTGATCAAAATGTTTTTTGGTACGGACTGTTCTGACTGAAATAGGGATAGCTAAACTTGTTTTATGTCTGATAATATATATTAGAGAGTGGTCACTAAGGTCGTCTGGGAGGGTTCCTGTTGTATATTTTTGTTGTGGGCTATTTGTTAGTATCCAGTCCAGGATACTTTCTTTATTATTAAGTTTATTTGTTCTAGTTGGAGATTTTATAGCTTGTCAGAAGCCAAACAGGTTGATCAGGGTGGCTGGGTTAGTGTGGCTACATAATTTCCAGTCAATATTAAAGTCTCCTAGGAGTATTGTTTCCTGAGGGAGATTTCTAGAAAGCCAGTTTAGTAAGCCTTCTAGTATTGCAATATTTTTACCTGGGGGAAGGTAGGTGCAGATGATGTTAACTGATTTATGAGAGTTAAGCTGCAGTTTAGACATAATTATTTCTACATTATTATCTGAGGGTAGGTTATGATTTATTTTGGTAATTTGTAGTCCTGCTTTAAAGAGAATTGCTACCCCTCCACCTTTTTTTTTATTGCGATCTTGTCTAAAGATATTATAGCCTGGGGGCAAAATTTCTTTATCTTTTATTGTGGGTTTTAGCCAAGTTTCTGTTAAGCAGAGGATGTTAAACTGCTGAACATCTAGCAGGGCATGCATTTGTGGTATTTTGTTGCAAATACTACATATATTTAGATGGGCTACTGAGAGTGCTTTGGAAGGTTTGGTTGCTGGTAAAGGGTTTGTTTTGTTTTGGTTGCAGTTAGTGGGGAGTTTGGTTGCTGGTAAAGGGATTGTTTTGTTTTGGTTGCAGTTAGTGGGGGGTGGGGAAGGGTTTGGACCAGGGTTGGGGTGAATGTCTCCATCTATTAAGGAGTGGAGTAGCATAAAGTTGTAGTATTGGAGAGGTTTACAGTGGTAGTCAGGTAATTTTCTATTTCTTAGAATTGAGTATTTAATATGGATTAGACAATGATATTTAGCTTGATAGTAACTGGGCTTGTAGAGGGCATTGAGAAAGTTTGTAGATAAAGATGGATAAAGTGTTATTGTTTGTTTGTCTGGAATGGTAAGAGTAGAGGAGGGATATTCAGAGGAGGTTAGGAGGTAAGTAGTGGTAAGAGATGTTAGGAGTAAGAGTGCTAGTAAAGATTGGTGTTGGTCAGGCATGGCAGAGGAGTGTATAGTAGGTATTAGAGGGGAAGGACTGAGAGCAGGGGTTGACTTATGGAAGGTTAGGCTTGTGTTAGTGGGTGGAGATATATTCCGGGGGGGAGTGGTGATAGAAATGTAGGGTGTGGCTAGTAGTATTAGTATGATTGGTTGATGGAACAGGGGGTGTGTTTATGAGGGTATAAGTTAAGAGACACTGGGGGCGGGTGAGATTTGGGGGCAGGGTAGGGGAGCGGAGTGAGCCCGAAGGGCGAACGGAGCGGGAAGACACAAACGAGTGGATTACTAAGGGAGACAATCTGGAGGAAAACAGCAGGTAGGTCAGAGAGTGAGAGAAGTGTAATGGTATATTAGGTTAATCTAGGGAGATAACTACGTTGGGATACAGGAGTGTGGTAAGAGTATTGTATAGCAAGGTCAGGGAGGGGGTTTGAAAAGGAATAGGTCAGTGTAAGAGACTCTATTTAAAAGACAAAGTAAGTAAGGGCTGAGGGAGGTTAGAAAAACAGTGTATGTGGTGTAAAAGACAAAGTAAGTAAGGGCTGAGGGAGATTAGGAAAACAGAGTATGTGGTGTAATTAGGATAGTGGGAAGGTGCCACCTTGTGGCCAGTTGTTTAACTGCAAGGACTGGTTCTTAAGCAAGGGGCTGATAGCAGGAGGGAGAGAGAAAAGATACTATAAGTATAGCAACAGGAATGGTTGAGCAAGATATAAAGTAAGATTCAGCACTGGTAAGGAAGTGGAGATTGGGGTTATTGGCTGCTGGCTATCCTGGGTAGGAAGCTTAACTAACGTAGGAGAGTCTTTTAATTTAGAACATACAGAAACAGGACATACTTTCACTGTCTTATTGAGTTGGTTTCTCAGGGAGCTGAAGGGAGAGATCTTAGTTGGTGAACTTTCTGGTCTTCCAGGAGGGTGGTAGACGGGTAGTTAGGTTCCTGAATGTACCAATTAACCAAGTTTCACTGTCTTATTGAGTTGGTTTCTCAGGGAGCTGAAGGGAGAGATCTTAGTTGGTGAACTTTCTGGTCTTCCAGGAGGGTGGTAGACGGGTAGTTAGGTTCTTGAATGTACCAATTAACCAAGTAGCTTCGTGAAATGTTGAAGGCCCTTGACCGAGTCCCATTGCACTGACATTTCACGACTGCCGGTGTACTAGGCCATGACCATATTGTATATGGGTTGATGCACCACATGCTGGCACACACAGGGTCAAACCTTGAGTAGCATCTTACCTTCACCTACATGATACTGCAATGTAACAGAAAGATGATAAACTTCAACAATTGGCTGAGCTTCTGGTGTCATTCAAAGGGGATCCAGTCTCTGTCTGCCTGTGATGACATGATAAAGACAAGCCTTGTTGCTTCACTACAGATGGTTTGCACCTGTCGCCCCTATGCTTCTGAATACTGGCCAAGGCTCGTGCTGTCCCCATATTACCTTTTTTAGGCAAGGCTCAAAGGTTCATAGGTAGGTACTAGTCTATCAGCCCTGGGGCCTATACAAGGCCAGCCAAAAAGGTACCCTGGTCTTTGCCACCCAAGAAATTTATTTTCCTGTCCCACTGTTTTGCAGAGACACAGAAGTAATTCCCAGGGTGAATTTCCTATTTCCCATCCAATAATCAAGAATTTCTTTGAAGAGTGTTAATGAGGAGCTTTGTTTGATATAGATAGGTAGTTTATTCTGGAGTATGTGAAGTCTGTGGGACAGGAATCTATCCCTCCGGCATGTTCTGTTTATTGTGGTGACAAGGTTTAGGTCCCTAGAGCGTGTAGGTTCATAGGTAGGTACTAGGCTATCTGCCCAAGGGCATTTATATGCTTAGCCAGAATGTGTTGGCTTTTGCCTTCCTTTTAAATTAGTTTCCTGGGCCTCTGTCTAGCAGGGCCACTGAAGTGATCCCAGGGGTAAATTTACAATTTCCCATCCACTCATCAAGAATCCTCTTGAAGAGAGTCTGCAAGGGGCTCTGCCTAACATCAACTGGGATTCTATTCCAGAGTGAGGGAAGTCTCTGGGACAGGAATCTATCCCTCCAGCATGTCCTGTTTATTGCTTTGCTGAGGTTTAATTCACTGGAGCGTGTGGCTCTAAGACATTTGTTTTTCTTGAGGTGGAGCATGTCCATTAATTCCGGGTTGGACATGGCCTTGTACGTGAGGTATAGATCACATCTGAGCAGGCAGTAAGCAACCGAGTAGAGCTGGAGTTTCTTTAGTCGAGCTGCATAGGGCATCTCTTTGAGGCCCATGATCTTCTTGGTGAAGTACTTCTGTGGACTTACCAGCTGTTGCATGTGCCAATTAAGGTACATATTAAATGGGGCATTGTGAGTGATGAGTAGAGGGGCACAATGACCTCTCTTGATCTAGAGGTGAACCCTTTCGTGATTAGGTGGGCTACATAGAAGGAATACCCACCCACTTTGCCAATGTGATTATCAAAGGAGAGGTTACTATTTACCTGGGTCCCCAGGTCCCTAATTACATTTTCCATACCTAGTGGATTACCACCTATGTGGTAATATGTGGGCACTTTGTTTTTTCCAAAGGGGATGACTATGCATTTTTTGCCATTCAGCTTGAGGCCATGGTTTTGACACTAGGTATCTGTCTCTGCAAGACCTTTCTGGAGGATGTCTGTGTCAGCCAGAGTCGGTTATGGCCCCCAATTTACAGTCATCTGGGAACTTGGCCAGCCATAGTCCTCCAGTGCTTGCTTGTACCTCAGAGATGTATATACTGAACAGGAGGGGTCCCAGGACTGAAACCTGTGGGATGCCACTTGTGACTGGTTTAGAGTCGGACATGGCACCTGCAACTCTGACCATGTGTGTTCTATCCGTGAGCCAGTTGGCCACCCATCTTGTGACATAGGGGTTAATATTCAAGCTGGTAAGCTTGTCTATGATGCCAGAGTGGGGAATGGTGTCAAAGGTCTTAGTGAGGTCCAGGTAGGCTGTATGGACTACCATCCCTTCATCTATGGCCTTGGTAACTGTTTCAAATAAGTTAACTAGGTTTAGGAGGCAGGATCTGCCTTTAACAAAGCCAAATTGGGTAGGGTCCAGTATCTGGAGGTTCCCAATATCTCTGTTTATTAGTTCCATGATAATTCACTCCATAGCTTTGCAGACCAGGCTGGTCAGGCTTATAGGGCGATAGTTCCCAGGTTCTGTTGTAGCACCACCTTTATGGAGCAGGATGACTGTTGCTGTACACTATTCTTTGGGTACATAGCCTGTGGTAAGGTTGAGTCTGAACAGTGAATGTAGGTGAGGGTTTAGTTCCTTTTGGAGCTAGTTTAAGATGGAGCCTGGGACACCATCCAGTCCCATTGATGCTGTGTTCTTAGCTTTGGAGATGGCTGTTTTTACCTGCATGTCCATGAAGTCTGGGGCTCTGAATTCTTCTGGAATGGACACGGGCCCATTTGGGGGAGGGGGGGGGGTGAAGTTTGCACTAAACTTGTCCACCAGGATGTTGGCAATGTCAATTGGTTCAGTGTATTTTTTGCCATTTTGCAGTAGCTGAAAGCATATCTGAGATATAGCTAAAGAAGGCATTGTGGTTATCTTTAGATTCCTTGGCAATTTTTCTTTAGAAACTGGACTTGGATTATTTTATGAGCGATCGTAGTTTCTTGCTAATAATGATCAGTGATGCCTTTCCTTTTTGGAATTTTGCTCTATCATGTGTTAGTTTCCTCCCTCTGTTGTATTGCTTATTTATGGGCAAGGACCCCCAGATTGGTTTCTTCTTTTTGGTGGAGTGAGTCTTGGTTTTAATTGGGATGGCTCGATCCATGCATCACTGTAGATGCTCATAGAATGCACTTGTAAAGGATTCTGCAGATTGGATAGCATTATCCTGTAGCAAGGGGGCTTTGAAACTTTCCACTTCGGTCTTAAGAAGTGTGAAGTTTGCTTTGGAAAAGTTTTTCACAGTGGTTTTGTTGACTGGAGGGGGGGGGGGTCGGGATGTGGATGTCCAGTGTGATTACTTCATGATCTGATATTAGCAGCGAGGGGTTTACCTCTGGTGTGGAACACTGATCGCCCATGTTGGTGATGATCAGGTCCAGTATGTTGTCACCTCTAGTGGGCATGGTGACCAGCTGTTCCAGGCCATTTGAGTTTATAAACTCTAGGAAGCATTGGGCAAAGGACTTTGTACTCGAGTAATTCTCCCAGTCAGTGTTTATGTAGTTGAAATCTCCTCATATCATGGTGTTTGGTAGGACCTTTATATTTCCCAGTGTTCTCAGGAATACTGAGTGAGGGTCCTGAGACAAGGTATGTAATCTATAGCAGGCTACGATCTGATAAGCAGCTTTGCCCAATGTTAGTTGCACTTGCATGGTCTCATGCTGTGCCACTAACCTGGAGGTGTGGGTATCCTTTATGAAAATTGATACACCCCCTCCTTTAGTATTTCAGTCTGGGTTTTAGGGCTAACGCTCGGAGGGATTGGGATTTCTTTAAGTGGAGCATGTCCAACAGCTCTGTGTTTGACATAGCTTTGTATGTCAGGCAGAGATCACCTCTGAGTATGTATGAGTATGCGACAGAGTAAAGCTGTAGTGTTTTGAGACGGTCTATGTATGGCATGTATTAGAGGCCACTAATCCTCTTTCTGAGGTATTTCTGCAGGCTTTCCAGTTGTTGTAGGTGCCTTGTGAGGTACATAGCAAAAGGGGCATTGTACTCTATAATGTCTCTAATGAGTGATAAGTAGAGGGGAACAATGACCTCTTATTTTGCATGAGACACCTCTTGTGATGAGGTGTGCCACGTAGAAGGATTTCCTGACTACTGTGGCGATGTGATCAAAGGAGTCTACTGTCCACCTGTGTCCCAAGGTACCTTATCACACTTTCAGTGTTAAGTATTCTACCCCCTATGTTGTAGTTCATGGGTACAGTGTTTTTACCAAAGGGGATGACAATGCACTTTTTGGCATTGAGCTTGAGGCCATGGCTTTGACACCAGGCATCTGTCTCAGTGAGGCCCTTTTGTAGGATGTCCACATCATTAGTAGTCTTGATTATGGCTCCTAGTTTGCAGTCATCTGGGAACTTCATTAGCCAGAGACCTTCCATGTTAACCTGTACTTCAGGGAAGTAGATACCAAACAGGACAGGACCCAGGACTGAACCTTGTAGTACTCCACTTGTCACTGGTCCAAAGCCGGACTTGGAGTCTGCTACTTTCACAGTGTGGACTGTGTCAGTCAGCCAGTTGGCAACCCATCTTGTGACATAGGGATTTATACCTAGTTTAGTGGGTTTATCCATAATTCCAGAGTGGGGGATGGTGTCGAAAGCCATGGCAAGATCTAGATAGGCTGTGTGACCCACCTTACCCTTGTCTACGGCTTTGGTGACTGCTTCAAAGAAGTCTATCAGGTTTAGGAGACATAATCTGCCTAAATCCCAAAATGGTTACGGTCCAGAGTTTGGAGATTACCAATGTCTTTGTTTATAAGTTCCATGATGATACATTCCATGGCCTTGTAGACCAGGCTCATCAGGCAATGCGGTGCTAGTTCCCGGGGTCTGTGGTGGCTCCCCCTTTGTGTAGTGGCATAAGCGTCGCTGTGCGCCATTCAGCAGGCACAACATTCAGCAGGCACAAAGCCTGAGGTGAGGCTATGACTGAACATGGTATGTAGGTGTGGTGCCAGTTCATTCTGTGGTTCATGTAGAATGCAGCCTGGGATGTAATCTGGTCCCATGGATGCTGTGTTCCTGGCTTTGGAGAGTGTTTTTTACCTGTGCAGCCATGATGACAACAACTTTGCATTCTTCCGGTATAGAGATGTGCTCTTTCATGGGTGAGAGGGGGGTAAAGTTAGCATTGATCCTATCTGCCAGGCTGTTGGCAATATCAGTTGGGTCTGTATATTTAGTGCCATTGTGCTGTAACTCAGAGCAGATCTGAGTGTTGCCATTGAGATTCTTGACATAGCTATAGAATGCTTTGGGGTTGTCTTTAGATTCAGTGTCGACTTTGTTTTCGTAACTAGCTTTGGAGGATTTTATCAGGGATCGCAGCTTCTTCCTGAGGCTAACCAGGGAGCTCCTCCACTCATGGGATTTTACCCTCTTTTGCAACAGTTTCTTCCTTCTGTTGTGCAGTTTGTTTATGGCAGGGGACCACCAGATTGGCTTCCTTTTCTTGGAGTATAGCGTCTTGGTTCTGTTTGGGATAGCATGATGCATACACTCATGTAAGTGCTTATAAAGTGCAATTGTGAAGGATTCAGTAGTCTTAACAGTATTGTCCATCTGCATGGGTGTCCTGAAGTTCAGCACTTCTGTCTTAAGAAGCATGAAGTTGGCTTTGGAGACATTTTTAACATGGTTTCCTTAATGGGGGGGGGGGTGCAGAATGTGGATATGTAGGGTAATTAGATTATGGTCAGATGGGACCAATGAGCCGTTGACTTCAGGTGTGGAACACCGGTCACTCAGGACAAACCAAACCCCATAACCAACACAAATAACCACAAAGTTAGCTAAATGCTACTCATTGCCAGAAGTCTCAGCCTCCAGATGCACACACTCAAGGCACATCTCAGTATGGAGAATATCGATATCTGTGCAGTAAGAGAAACCTAGTTCAAGGCTCCAGAGAGCACACCAGCACTATCAGGATACTACTCATTCCATACCTTCCAGCATCAGGACCTGGATCATACCACATTGGGTGGGGATGTATCCATATTCATCAAGAATACCTACACCTCTCTCTACATGCTCTGTACAGGATATGTACCCATAGAATGTTGCACAGCAACATTCTTCGCTCTCCACAGGGGTGGGGCCACAAAAACACCTTGGCATTCATGCTCTATGAGCCTGACGAGTCTGCTCTTTAAGGCAATGGAGCCAATCATAATGGAAGTCAACAATAAAGAGACTGTGAACCTTCACACAGCTGAGCACACCCAGTTTGGCTTCATCATATGCAGATCATACCTCCTGAACTGGGAGGATTTCTTTGAGACCGCTACCCAAGCTACAGATGATTGAAATGAGCTCAACACAACCTACCTATACCTCTCATTACAGCCTTTGACACCATTCCCCGGTCAGGTATCATAGATGAACTCACCAACCTGGGCATGAATCCATACATCACAAGATGGATTGCAAACTGGCTCACAGATAGATTGAATAAACTAAGTGTTGCTGGCTACATGTCAGACTGTACACAGGTAACAACTGGTGGCCCCCAGGGTTCAGTCCTGGGGTCCCTCCTGTTTGCTATAGACTTCTCAAATGTACATGCCAACACAGGAGGGTTGTGGTCGACTAAGTTTGCTGGGAACTGTAAAGTGTTTGCCATAATAGATTCCCCGGATGACACAAATATTCTCCAGAAGGGACTCTATGAAACAGATGTGTGGTGTCAGAATCATGGCCTCAAGCTCAATGTGGAGGAATGCATAGTGATCCCCTTTGGTGAGAAAGTACACACAAACTACCACATAGGTGTTACCCCCTTAAAACTGACAAGGTAATAAGGGATCTGGGGACACAAGTAGATAGTCATCTTTCCTTTGACAATTATGTTGCCAAAGTGATTGGGAAATCCTATGTGGCCCACCTAATCAACAAAAGGTTTGCATCAGGATCCGAAGAGGTAGTGGTGGCCCTCTACTCTTAAGTCATCAGACCCATCATTGAGTACAATGCACCATTTTGGATGTACTCGTCTATGCATATCCAGCAGCTGCAGAGACCACAGAGGTACCTCACCAAAAGGATTACTGGCATCCAACAGTTGGGTTATGCAACACAACTGGTAAAACTAAATCTGTTCTTCGTTGCGTACCACCTACTCAGAGGCACACTTTGCCTAACATACAGAGCCATGGCCAACACATAACTGCTGAGCATGCTCCATCTACAGATAACAAAACTGAGTCACCCTACACACTCCAGGGATATGAACCTCATTACAACAATGAATACAACATGCTGGTGGGATAGAGTACCATCCCAGACACTTGCCTTACTGTGGAACAGAGTCCCAATGCACATCAGACAGAACCTCTCGCTGACACTCTTCAATAGGAACCTTGATGAGTGGATGGGAAACAGACAATTCACGCCAGGCATCACATTAGCAGCCCCACTAGAAAGGGGCTTAGGGTACTAACTATTAGACCGAGGGCTTGGGAGACTACCCAATGGGGTGGTGAAAGCTGCACAACTTGCCTAGGCTAACATATGCCTTATTGAAGACAGGTTCATAGGTATGTAGTAGACTATGTGACAGGTACATGTCTACAGATAGTAGATATGTACTTCATTGTACCGTCATGTTGTACAGCAGGCACATAGACCACATACACTCTAATGCTTACAGATACTGGTGGCTGTTATGTACACTGGGTGAGATGTGCACCTCATGTCTTTTGTGCCACTGGGATGTGTGCTGGGTGGGACAGTCCTGGATGGCTCCCTGTCATGGTCACCCTCTTATACACATCTCTGCCCATCCATCTTTGTATATATAGATATATATATATATATATATATATATATATATATATATATATATATATATATATATATTATATATATAGGTACATAGGTAGGTAATAGGCTATCTGCCTGAAGGCATATATTAGTATGGCCAGAGTGTGCAGCTATCATCACCCATGGAGTTAGTTCCCTAGGCCCCTGTGTAGTAGAGCTGATGAAGTGATCAATGGTGTGACAGTTCAGTTTCACATACACTCATCAAGGCTCCTCTGGAAAAGTGTCAGTGAGGGACTCAGCTTAATGTAGGTTGGGAGGGAGCCTGTTCCAAAGAAAGGGAAATCTGTGAGTTATTAATGTATCCTTCCAACATGTTCTATTTATTGTTGTGATGATATCCCTAGAGCATGTAGTACAGTGAGCTTGGGGTTACTTCAGATAGCACATGTACATCCGCTCTTCATTGGACATGGACCTGTCTGTTGGGTGGAAATCACCTGAGGAGACAGTATGCAACAGAGTACAGATCGAGTTAAATTCAGTCTTGTTGCATGGGGCAACTATTTGAGGCCAGTAATGCTCTTGTTGAGGTGCGTCAGTGGTCTTTCCAGCTGCTGAAGGTGCCTAGTCAGATTCATCGCAAGTGTGTTGTGGTACTCTATGATGGGTCTGATGACTGATTAGTAGAGGGAACCTCCTTTGATCTACATGCAAAGACCTGGGCAGTTTGTGGGAACATATAGCATCATTTTCTAACCACTTTGTGAATGTGTTTCTGGAAGTAGTGATAACTATCCACATGTGTCCATAGATCCCTTATTATTACCTCCATATTTATGTGGTATTTGTATGACTGTAGCTCGAGCCCATAAGCTTGACACCACATCTGTCTGACTGAGACCCTTTTTAAGGATGTCTCTGTTGTCCCAAACATAGATTATGACAACCTTTTTGCAGTCATTCAAAAACCTTGCTAAACATAGCCCTCATGTTTGACTGCATTTCTGAAAAGTATACACCAGACAGGAGGGGTCACAGGACTGAGCCATGGGGGACAGCAGTTGTTACCAGCTTGAACAGGAGACCACAATTCTTACCTTGTGGGATCTATCTGTGCCCCAGTTGGCAATCCATCAGATGACATACGTGTTTATGCACAGGTTGTTGATTTTCTGGATATGACATCTGTGTGGGATATTGGAAAAGGGCTTTTCAAGGTCTATGTAGGCCATGTGTAGCTCATTTAATTGATGCATGTCCTGGGTGACGGCCTTGAAAACTGTCTAGCAGGTTTAGGAACCATGATCTGCCCCTGACCAAACCAAAATGGGTAGGGTTGGGTGTTTGTAGGCTCTCAATAGCTCTGTTTATGAGTTCCATAATGATGGAATCCATGGCCTTGCACATCAGGCTTATTAGGCTTATAAGACAATAGTACCCATGGTCTGTTATGCACCAACACTCGTGGAGTGTGCCAAACATTGCTGTAACCCATTCAACAGTTTCATATTCTGTACAGATGGTGAGTCTCAACAGACTGTTCAGGTGCAGGGTCTGTTTGTTTTGGAGTTCACATATGACACAGCCAGGGGAAACCATGTTATCCCATACACGCTGTGTTTTTAGGTTTGGAAAGAGCTGCTTAACCATTCTATATGTGATTTCTGCGTTTTCACAATCTCCAGGTATGATAATGGGCCCTTTTGTCAGTGAGAAGTGGGTAAATATGTATGAACCTGTCTGACAAGATGTTGGCAATGTCAGTCATGTACATGTATTCATTTACAGGTTGCACCGACTCAGAACATATATGAGTTTACATTGATATTTATGACATAGCGAAAGAAAGCTTCATGGTTCTCTATGGACTATTTGACCATGGCTTGGATAATGTTAGGAGTGCTCATTGTTTCTTGATGATACTGATCGGAGTATTATTGATCTTTGTTTTTTCACTTTCTTTGAACAACTTAAGTACTTAGAGTGCATAGTTTGATTATGACAGGTGTCCAATATATTATATGTGTCTATTTTCATATCAGTGTGTGCACAAGGCAGGATTGGTGAACAGTGACAAGTGTCTGGAGTAAGAACTGCAACTGCCAGATATGTGTGGCCCACTGCTGTACTCAGACATGGCTTAAGTGTGTGAGCATGCCCAGTATGAACTTTCAGTATGTTGCTGACTGAAATTTGCTAAATTTGTTTGTGTGTGTGAACATGCCCAGTATGAGCTTATATAATATACGTGTGTGAAAATCAAGTTGCTTTTTACTTCAGGGCTCACCTTTGTGTTGTACATCAACAGGAAGCACAGTGTGCCTGCAGGGCTTCCATGAGTCATTCTACATACAGTGGGGACAGCTATTATTTGTACATTTCTACCCAGGGGGCACATAGGATGAAGGGTTCACCTGACACTTATGCACATTTGCTAGGCCTGCACTGCTATGTCAGGTACTCCATTTCATTCTGTACGTACTGTTGCCTATCGTACTGGCTTGAGGCATACCACTGCACTACAGACCTTAGCTTCCAATTACATGCATGTCAGTTTGTGACTTCATAGCCTACCCAACCCACATCACATTGCCTGGCCTGCCATTATCTGTCTGCATAGGCCTGGGGGGAGGTTACTCATATGCCTCTTCAGAGGGCATAATACAGCATTTGTTTGTGTTTGCATTTGTCTACATTTGTCCTGCTGGCTGTGACTGTTAGGTATGTGACCCCCCCCAACTGGTATGTGTGAGTGAGTTAAGTTGCATCTCTGCTAGTGAAATGCTGTCATGGCTTAGTGGTTCAGTACTGTGACTATAGTGCCCAGTATCATGAGTTCGAGCCCTGTCACTGGTTTTTATTTTCCTGCTGGGCAGACCAGACTGCTTAAGGAACAGTAAAGCAGGTGTGAGCGTGTTTACCCGACTTTGCTCAACTTTGCCCAACATTTCTCAACGTTGCCCGACGTTGTGCTGGTTAGCGCAGTGTGCAGCTACGCGCAATTGTATCTAAATATGCTCAATACTGGTAAAATGTGCTTAGTAGTGCTTTATATAGCTTAAAATAGGGCACTCGTGCCTCAAGTGGTGCTGCAGGGCTGCCTATGTTGGATGCACATAGTACACTCCCTATACATGTTTGAAAACAGGTAGTGTCAAGTTAGGCATCTCTTTGTGTGAGTCAGAGAGAGGTGTCATTTCCAGGGTTCCTACTGAGTCAGTGTATGTGCTATGCATTGCCTCGTTGCCAAGGCCAGGGCATACTGGGCATGCCTTCTTCTGCCTACTGGGGCAGGCTCAGGTTGTTCCTCCTCCGAGTCGCGTTGTGCCTGTGCAGTCCTTGGCAATGGTGGGGGGCTGTTTGTCCCTGCCCCATGCTGTTTCTGCTGCAGCTGTTTTCGCAGGATCATATTGTGTAGCATGGCACATACCATGACAATTTGGGTACATGTAGTTGGTGAGTACTGCAAGGCTTCACCAGATGTGTCCAGGCACTGAAACCGTGACTTGAGCATCCCAAACACACGCTCAGTAATGTTTCTTGTTTGTGTGTGTGCCTCAATATGGAATTCTTGTTCGGTTGTGTGTGTATTTCTGATGAGTGTCGTCAGCCACAGCTCCAGTGCATATCCAGCATCGCCTACTAGTTGACCATCAGAGATGTCCCCATTGGCAAATCTCTGGTACAGCTGCATCAGATGCCAGATGTGGGAATCGTGATAGCTTCCAGGGCAGCCAGCACACACATTCATTATTATGCCCTGGGCATCGCACACGACCTGGCAGTTGATGGAGGGGAAGCCCTTGTGGTTGATGTAGACCCTACCCTGCTCACCGGGTGGTGCTTTGATGTGTATGTGCGTGCTATCTATTGCACCCACTACCTCAGGGTATTCTGCTATTTGGTGGAAAAGACGCATATTGCTGGCCAATGCCTCACGGGAATTGGGGAAATATACATGCTCACCAACATGTGCTGACATGGCATCCAGGAACTGGTGCAGTACCCTGGATGCTGAAGCCTGTGAAATCCCCATCATATCACCAGTTGGTCTCTGGAAGGTACCAGTAGCTAGTATTCTTAGGCCAACACATACCTTGGTATCCACTGGGCTGGGTTCCCCTCTGTTGGTTCTGTGTGTGAGGCATGGCCGGCACAGCTCAACAGTTTGCTGCAGGAGGTCTCTGTCCACCCTATGGTGCTCCACTATCTCCAGCTCATGTAGCCCCTGGTAGGTTACCCTGGGTCTGTACACTCTTCTCCGTCTCCTCACTGTGGGCTGCTCAGCAGCATTCACATCATCACCACCCTCAGCACCTTGCACATGTTGGTTTATGATAGCAAGAGCAGCCCCTAACATTTTGTCTGACTTTAAAGTTTTTAAGCTTTCCCTCTTTGTATACTGCAGTGTTGCAGAGTTATTGGGAAAAAACAGGGAAGAATGCTGTTTGCAGTGTTTAAAGTGCTGAGCTGGGCTGGTCTAGTCTGCTGCCTGTGTAATTGGCTGATTCTGATATATTTCATCTGGCAGCTCTGCTAGTTCTCCTTGGTTAACTTCCTACTACTTCTTTTCCTTCCTTTTCCCTTTCTGTTTCCGCCCAGGGCAGCGCCAAGCAAACGCAAGACAGCGCACAAGACACATGCTGTGTGCACGTTTGCAAGAAATTTCAGATATATTCATGGTGTATGCCTTGGGTTTCTGGTTTTCAAAAAGGACAACTGCAGACATGCCTATTGCAATCCTGAGCAACTCAGGGCAAACACAAGACACTGTACTCCAATAAGCATACAGCCTTTCTGACACACCCCCTCATGATGTCACCTATCTTCTACTCTACTACTCACCTACTCCTACACTTACACTCTTGGGACATGGCTCACATGCTAGGGAAAATTGGGATTCACTATCCTTATCCTCATTTGCATAGGATTGCCTACTAATGCTTGGTTACATCTCTCACACTGAGCTTCCCCCCCTTAGCAACCACTACTCAGTGGCCATGTTGTCTTCAGCCTGCCATTCACCTGCATGGCAGGATAAGCTTTTTAGTGAAAATGCCTATTTTTGGCTCTTTTGAATTTATTTTATTGTTTTTTTATGCGCCGCATGTTTGCGAGGCGCTGCACTATGCTTAAACATTGGAGATCGGGGGAAAATAGATTTTAATAATTTTAAACATTTAAAAATGCCAATGGCCTTATATTTGGCCATTGGCATGCTTCCTCAACTGGATGCATCCTTTATTTGGAGCTGTCATAGCTCTGTTTAGCAATTTGCAGAACGGTACTCCGTTACCAACGGAGTACATTTCTGCAAATAACACTACTCTTCCACAGACAGGTTAGTGTTTCCTGGATTGCAAATTTATCTCATTTGCATAGCTTTCAGCAGCAAATGAGGTAATTTACATACCATGACACTGTCTGTGCAAGAGTAGCTTTAGAAGCTTTCATGCATGCCCCTGCCGGCTGTTGCTGGATCGCTCGGCAGACATATTGGCTGTCTGACGTCTTACTCTACAACTCCATGCAAGCTTTTGTAAATCTGGCCCAAAGTCTTTTATGTGGAAAGCTGTACAAACATTATTATCAGGCGCATAAGGATAGATATTATTACTAAATCTAAAATGCATAACCTTACATTTATTAATGTTAAAACTCATACCTCTTGACAACACCATTCATATAATCTATCCAAGTAACTTTGCAGCTGAAAGTGGTCATTTATATTAGTAACTGGACCTCTGATTTTAATGTCAGCAAATTTACTCAACAAAACACCTTCTGAACTAGGGCAATCTGACACCATCAATCCAAACAACAATGGCTCCAATATAGATCCCTGTGGACCCCCTCTATAAATTATTTTACAATTACAGTAATATCTCTTTAACAGAAGATACAGGGTGAGAATAAATGCCATTGTACAATCCAACTAATTATATATGGATTAACATTAAGCTACGGGTTTGAAATATCACAATATGGGAAACAGTGTCAAATGCCTAAGCAAAGTCCAAATACAAGACATCCACTGCAAGACCATCATCCAAAGTACAGATAACATTCTCATAAAAACGTCTCAGATTAGTTATACTCAGCTTTCCTGCAAGAAATCCATGTTTTTGCTATATATCCAATCTAAAATCTAGTATTTGCTTAAACTGTAAGTACATTGCACTTTCAAAACACTTTCCCAATATAAAGGTGGGGCTAATTGGTCTATAATTATGAACCATATATCCAGGTTTGTATTTTTGAACTGGTAATGCAATTGCTTATTTCCACAGAACTGGCATATATATATATATGTCTTGCAAAAAGTCTTTAAGAATAAACATACCAAATGGGGTGTCAATGCTCTAACTATTCTCTTCAAGAAGAAACCATTTAAACCATTTGGACCAGCATCATATTTAGATTTTTCACTCAAAGCTTTATAAATATGTTCTTTTTGTAGGTTTGGGCAATTCCCACCAACTAGGAATGGATATAAATTGTAACAATTGCTGTATGGTACATTACTGAATACAGCATCAATAAATACATTTTCCAGCTCACGTAGTTCTGTAATGAAATTTATTCCTTCAACACATTCTTAAGACCTCGTCAAGTCCATAGTTTCTCAAATGTTTACATTAAGCTTTATTATTATCCTTTTGATGCAAGAGTGAAGTCATTACTATTTATCACTTTTTATTTCATTTAAACAAAGTCTTCTAACTCTCTTTATTCTTATTAACTGTAGGATTATCTTTATAGCACTTCCACATTTTAATCATTTTCAACTTGAATAGTTTTTTTCCCGCCATAGTTAACTATTTTTTTCAATTTTCAGGGTTTAACCCTACTGAAATAAAGCATTTTATCAAATCATTTCAATAGGTATAAATAATTCCAGTTTTCTCCTATCACTTTAAAACACTTATTTGAATTCCATAGACAAATGTAATTATTGATTTGAAATCTGTCTGATAAAACCTTTTAACTAATTCCATAGTCTTATTTTGTGTCAAGTTGGGAACTGAAATTTCAAAGATAACACACGCAGGATCTGACCTCAACTGCAGATCTAAATTGCAATTGTCTAATTTCAATCTTTTGATTATCCACAAACAAATGGAAGATGTTTACGTTTGGTAGTTTTTTTTTTTTTACAATTTAATGATTTCCTACACTATCTATTATCAAAGAATTTATTAACTTAATAATTGTTGCATGCGCTGTCCAGTCAACATTACAAGCGTTAATATCATCAGTAATAATGTCAACTTTATCTTCAAAATATTTGCCAATAAGCTGTATCAACCTAGTTTCAGATTATTTGGCTGCATTCAATGACCGATAAAATATAACTATCTTACAGGTAAATTTCCCATCTACAACTTTTACTACTAACAATTTAGTGAGATAATCACTAATTATTAATACAGAGTCATATTTCTTAGAAAAATAGATGAATTTACCTCCACCTCTACAATTAGATTTAAAGGTATGATGCCCAGCAATCCCAGGAATTGTTTGTGGTTTCTTATTATTGCTAAACCATGTTTCTATTTTAAAAATAGTATATCAAATGAATCAACAGCTATAAATAGTTTCTAATTCCATAAGTTTGTTGTTTAAACTACTGGCATTAGTAAACAAATATTTTATACTGATATTAACATGATTTGAGAAAATCAGATTTACTTCTAAAAATTGTTAATCAGTTTTGTTAAATGAAATCCCAGTACTCTGCTACCCATATGACTCAAATGCAGTTTGCCCTTACAAAAAAAAATTAAAGCTTAACACCAATGATTTCTCAATAAAATATTGCATTTACCCACTTTAATAAAGATTCATAGTTTGCAAAATGTCTTGTCTGCAATACTGTGTTTCTTGAAAACAGGTGCAGGTATGGTACTTGTGCAGGCAAGATACCTCCAAAAAAAAAAAAATAAAAACCTAGGGTTTTACTCAACTCAATAATATGCCTCATAGTCATATGAAAAGATTCTTCATTTGTTCTAACATTATTACCACCTATTACTATTATAATGTCATATTTCAGCCTCTTGTTATATATTTTCTTGATGTTATCTTTTAAATCATTTTACACTCCTTTACAGGTAGTACTGTCACTGCATTTCTATTAACTCTAGGTATAATATTTCTAATACTCCTCAACATAGAGTCACCAATAATTAGAATTTGTTTCAACTCTTACTTGGTTTGTAACAGTTACCCCAATGTCAAAAATGTCACCTTTTTTATTTTTATCACATTGTAAGCTTCCCCTAGTGGTCTACACCTGTACTTTTTCATAACTGGAGAAAATTCATCCTCTACCTGAACTTCTTTTACTTCACTCCATACACATTTATTATGCAATTCAGTACTACTATTCTGCACTTCTACATTTAGCTTCAAATTGTTAACTAATTCAACAGTGGGTCTCTTAACCACTCCATCTGGCTTCACTTCTAGATCATCCTGCCTTGAGACAGCACCTTCTTGTTTATTATCAGCATGCACTTCAGTTTACACACATACATCATCACATTCTATATTACCTAAAACTGGGAAAATTCCCAAATCACATTGTGTTGCACTACTGATCTGATCTCGTTCCACATACAGTAGCCCTTTTTCTAATTGAGATGATTTAAAATTACTAGTTACTAGCGATATGGGTTATCTGGTGATAATATACAAACATTAAGGGAACTGGATAACACAGAAAGTCAGAATAAAGCAGGCCAATCCAAACAAGAAATCAGAAAACAACTGCATCTTGGGACTTTGTTCAAGGTATTTGGTTTGGCAGTTCTGTATTATGTCACTATTATTATTATTAGTTTTGAGACATTGTTGTTCTTTCATTAGTCCCAGCTGGTATTCCAGCAAACAAAAGATAAATCAGATATTAAACAGGAATACTGTCTAAACAGTTCATGATCCATCATCACACAGTATATGCATGTACTTATGTGACAATGCTTTATCAACTTAGAGGAATTTATCTGGAAACTTCAGCATATATCACACATCATAACTGCATTCCCAAATTAAGTTCCAACTCTGGACTATGGTCAGAACATAAATAGACTACAGTATACAATGTCAGGAAATTTCAAGTCAAAACTCCAAATGATCTTTGGTTATCAACATTACAAAATAAGATTCATGTCAAAATAAAGAAACCCTACACAAGAAAACCACCCAAACTGAAAGTATTACAAAAAAAACAGACTGAAATGCACAAAAAATGAGCCTACAAAAATGAAAATGCAAAAAAAGCAAAACAAAAAAAAATTAAGGTGCATTTTTTGTGGGGAGAAACCACCTTCAATCCAACCCATCTCTATTAAATGTACCACCTCCATTGACAAAAGTGTACGGAAAAGCAAACGCGTCTAAAAGGCTGAATTCATTTATTTGCCTACAACAATGCAGTTCACTACACCAAGGCACCCCATTTTTATTTTCAGTATCACATTTATCCACTTCAAGATATAGAAGAAGCTACACTTATTCCAAGATAAATAAAGCAACAAGTAACATTTGCACAGAAACATCCAGCAGCGCTAATAGTGGCTTTGGACTATATAGAACACAGAGGTTGTGGTTGTCATATTGATGATTAACACCATAAAAACTTCATGTTCCTATAAAATCCACAGGGTTTCTAATCAGTTTAACATCCTACACAATGGCTCGCAAATACTAAAGTTTGTACCACAATTTATGAAATGCACCCATTATCATATGTAACACAACCACTACAACTGAAAACCTTATGGTAAGGCTCTTGAAGTGCCAAAGTAATGCAAAGTCAAACCCTGATGATTCATTTGCTCCCCAAATACAATATGAGCTGAGGAGGGGAGATATGAGCTGAGGAGGGGAGAGCTCACAAAACCTTGTGATTTTTTAGTTTTACAGGTTTTCTTCTCATTGACTAAAAACAAAAAATTGCAATGGCAAAAAATAAGTCAGTTTATAATTCCAGACCATTTCTGCAGCTAGCAGTTCAAATCTCCAGAGACACCAATTCCTTCCTTTTTAAATTATGCAAAATTATTTTTAATCTTAGCACTGACTTCTGTTCTAGTACATCTGGCAGCTCATGGTACATATATACAATCCTCTCTGTGAAGGGCCTTTAATTTCCCAGTCATGCCCTCACATTCTTCCTGAATATCTTGTGTTGAATTCCTTCCCTCTCTCCATGAGCCTGCATTACTTATTGTATTACATCATGTTCTTTTTCCTGCAATACACACATCTGCAACAACTGTCTCTTGGCACAGCCCAATCCTAATACACTATTTATGACTGCCTTCTTAAGCTTATTTTCCATCACTCCTGGGTCTTTTTCACTTTACTGTCTCACGAACTGTAAGTTTCAATAGGACTCCATGTGTGTCAGTATTACATACTTCTCCCATACTTTATCCTTCCAGTACAACCATTCATCTTGTTTGCACCTGCTCTGTCAAATCACTCTGCTCCTAGCAATTTATCTTTATACTGTTACAATCATAGGGCTCTATTCCTGTCCTATGCATCACTGTTTGACCTGTAATTCACATTCTACCCAAAGAGGATGATGCTTGGACACATCTGTAGTGAGCCCATGGTTACAGTGCATCTGTCCAGTCAGCTAGACTTCTAATGTCTCTCTTAGACTGTCACTTCCATCCTATTAATGTACTCCATCTATTGTTCCTCACCAAAGAGCTTGTTCACACACACACAGTCACTGTTGTGATATTAGCCAAACATATTAGCACTTAACTCTGTGATTCTCAAGTGAACATCCCCGTTTTAACAGAGGGACCCTTGCTGCCTAACTCTGTAATCTTCCTATCAGTCTCATTGTAGGACATACTCCATCTCCCTTGATGTTTACTAGTAGTCTTATGTGGAACTGAAACAAACATGCTGCTTAAATGAGTGTTCACCTTCCAGAGAACTTAGTTGAGAAAAATAAGATACGTTATATAAGCGCATAACATATCTGTGAAACCACGCTGATTTTTTTGTCCCAAAGTTACTGTCAGCCAAGAATCTCTTTGGTATACTTCTCAGAATACTTCTACTAGCTTCCCGCTACTCAAGTACAACAAAATGATACAGAGTTTTTTGGATGATCAAGTTGCCACATGTCACATATAACTACAACTGTGCAATCATTACATTTTCCAACTCCAAGGTACCTGCTTTTAGCTTCAAGGTCTACTGAAAGTTTATTCAACAGTTCCTTCAGGAAAACTTTGGGGAGACCATCTAAACTTGTGATTTGTCTTTCCTTGTATTTATCTCTTCCTTTACCATTTTATTCCAAGTCATTTTTCTAAATGCCCACATTTCTCCTCCTCATACAAAGGTACCCTTCCCTACTCTCTCACATGTGAAGCCAGACATGAAAGAGCCATACAGGCTCCACTTCTGTTCTTTCTGTCCTTCTCTCTCTCTCTACTTTCCTTAACCATTTCTCCCATTTCAGTCCTAACTCTCCTGTTTTACACAGTCCCCCTCCCTTAAAATTATTTTTGCATTGTCCTTGATCATCTCTCCCTGGTCTTGTTTCATCTTGACATTTGCTCCCTTTATCTCCCTGCACATTCCACCTTCCTCCTAGTCTACACCCTTGCCATCTCTCCCATCAACTTCCATTGTGTGCATGTATTTCCCTTTGTCCTTAAGTCTTTAACCTCACCCTTTAACCAGAATGGTCTCTTTTTTGCTTAACTTTTTTCCCATCTCCATATCCCTCACTTCCCTTTACACCTCTCCAAAGCTGCTCCATCCTGTGCAGTTCCTACTGATGCCCATGTTACTCCTTACAATCTTCCTTACCCTCTCAAAGTCTGCATGTCTGAGTTATTTGTACTTAAAATATAAAGGCTAAAAACTTCAGAAGGAGAATGTATAGCTAGGCTTCTAAAGATCCTCAAAGATTAACAGCCTACTAAGTACATATGAACCACAAACATCTGCTGTGGCCTCATCTTCTTTCCCTGCACAAAAGCAATGTCACGTTTTGCAAATTATTCCCTGGATTTCATTCTGGATTCCTTTGTGTTTGGTCAGAATCACATTCAGTAGCATCACATTTATTTGCTTGCCCAGTAACCTCTTCCATTTACTGCCCAAATACTGCTGTTCCAGTGCCCCTAGTTCTACCTACCTCAAGGTACATAAGGGCATTATCTTCTACTCTGCCAAGAGAGGTTCAAGTCCTTTAAGTTATTACTTTTTTCAGTGCTGTACATGTTCTTCAGTACATAAGACATTGCCAGTTTTTCTGTTCCTGATTCAGCGGATTGTAAACAGTTTCCTTCCACGACTCCTCCTTTCAGCCTTCCATCCATACTAGTGATGTGCTTGCTATATGTAGTTTTCTCCTCCTTTTTTTGCCTCTTTCATACTGATCCATATGAGGCAGTGTATTCCTTCCATAATTAATTCATCAGTTGTCACCCATATTTTGTACTTCTACCCTTCCTACAAACCTTAAATTCTGGTACTTAAGTGCCTCATTCCATCTACTCGTGTCATTATTCTTTGTCATCTCCCACCATATCTACTGCATCCCTTCCCACTACTACATTCTTGTTTTATTTCCCAGACTCTACACTACACCTTCTAGCCTTCCTTCACTCTCTTCCACAGGTAACATGATGACACAAGCATTTGTAGCCAATCTGGATTTAATATCCCACCACTTAGTTTTAGAATTAATGCTTCCCAAATGGTTGTCACAAAGTTTTCAAAAGGCATACCGTCACATAACTTTAGTCTCACCAACACTATTTGTAAAACCATTTGTCATAAGTCATGCATACAACATTTTGCGATGTCATTTTTGGGGCAGTGCACATTTCTTTGCTGCTGCTGTTTCAGGTCAGAAAACTTGTGATCATTAGAGAGGCAAAAAGTATGTGACTATCATCATCTGTTTTTGGGCAACTGCATAAATAATGCCAAAGTTACTGAAACTGTACTGCAAAAACACAAACCACACACCTACCTTTGCAGATGCTCTCAATAGAAATTTCCCAAATGGCAGAGGACTCCAAGACAGAAATACACTTGACCACCACAACACAGCACAAACCACAGGACACATAGCTCACCTCCACAGTGTGCCACTCAACCTAATTCCCTAAGGCTAAACACCTTGCCCAATACACTAACCTTAGGTGGCTCAACAGTGAGACACACAGATGTCCCACTCACTAGGCTGAATAAGGAGTAGTTAACAGCTATCAGGTGCCAGAATCTGACACAACACACGTGTTCAGGTCATTCCACAACAGGTACAAGTATGACTTTGTCATTGTCTGTGTGGGTGTGAATGACCCGAGACACACCTCCCTGGACTACATGAAAAGATAATGGTGGAGCTCTCAGATTATGTGGCCCAAGCAGGTATGACCCTAGCCCTGAGCAGTATCCCAGAATGAAAATGACTGACATCAACAACTGGCTAAGTTTCTGGTGTCATTCTAAGGAGTAAAAACAAAATGAAAACTCCAGCAAAGCTAGAACCTTCCACTGAATGAACTCCCAAACCTCTTGTATCAGAGGCACATGGAATATATGCAAATGACCCTTACAAACATCAGGTGTTTCAGCTAATTGGCGATTCTGAATGCCCATGACTTGTTTTGTCGGCTGTGGATATGCATATTTATGACCTCATCAGCACAAGCAGAGTGTTTGACTTATACCCAGCTGATGTCCATTATCAGTAGGGTCACTGCAAAATATCCCAAACAAACTAAAACACAGTGGAGAGAAGAATGAAAAAAAAAAAAAAACTTCCAAATCAAACTGAGTGATCAGCAAAGCTTCAACTTCCACTGAACATGAGGTATGCACCTCTCTATGAAATGGACTGTGATAAACACCTGATGTTCATAAGGGTCATTTGCATATATCCCATGTGCTTCTGATACAAAGGTTTGGGAGGTCACTCAGTGGAAGTTCGAGCTTTGCTGGAGTTTTCATTTTGTTTTTACTGATTGTTTTTTCAGTGACCTTCCCCTTGTTTTAGTTTGGTGTCATTCTAAGGGGATCCAGTATCTGTCTGCTTGGGATGACATGACTGACAGACCTTAATGTTTTGCCAGAGATGGCCTGCCTCTGTCACACCTGGGCTTCTGGGTACTGGCTAAAGCTCTTGCCACCCCTATAGTGCCTTTTTTACATGGTGTTCCAAAGACCAAATTACCACCATAACAGCTATAAATAAATGCAATCTGAGGGTCATGCTGCTCAGTGCTAGAAGTCTAAATCTCAAAATGCACTCACTCGAAGCGCTCCTCAAAATGGAGAATGTCGACATTTGTGCTGTAACATAGACCTGGTTTAAAGTGGCAGAAAGCACCCCTGCGCTACCAGGCTATAACTCATTCCACACCTTTCAGCCCAGAAACATGGACTGCAGCTCCAAAGGCAGTGGTGTCTCCATATTCATAAAGGATATTCACACCTCCAGACTAGTAGCCCAGCATAACGCATCTGAAATACTTCAGGTACAACTAACATTAGGTAAGATGGCGATTCAGGTCATAGCCTGCTACAGGTCCCCAACCATGTCCCTAGACTCTCACTCCACGTTCCTAAGCACCATGGAATCTATCAAGGTCCAACCAATGCTCTCATACGAGGAGACTTCAATTATCCCTCCATCAACTAGGAAAACTACTCAAGTACCAATACACTGGCCCAACACTTCCTGGAATTAATCAATTCTAATGACCTGGACCAGCTCATTCTGACCCCCACTAGACAAAGCAAAATCCTTGACCTGGTTATTACTAACATGGACAACTACTGCTCTACATGAGTAGTCAATCCCTACTTGGCCAGATATGACCATAAACTAATCACCATGGCAATCCATATCTCATCCACACACACAAAGGTAATCACCTTGAAAAACTTCTCCAAAGCTGACTTTGGGCTCCTAAAAATAGAGGTGGCTAACTTCACGGCACCAATGCCAATGAAAAATAGCTGTATGACTGCCGAATCATACACCAAAGCACTGTACGAACATGTACATAAATGCACCGAAATAGCCGTACTCAACAGAGTCAAGACGCTCTCTTCCAAAAAAGGAAGCCAATCTGGTGGTCCCCTGCCATTAATAAACTCTACAACAGAAGGAAGAAACTTTGCAGAAAAAGGTGAAGTCCCAATATGGGAAAAACTCCCTTATTAGCCTCAACAAAAAGTTGAGATCCCTCATCAAATCCTCTAAACCAGCTATGAATGCAGAATTGCGGCAGACACTAAAAACAATCACAAAGCTTTCTATAGTTATATCAAGAACCTATATGGCAATACCCAGATTTGCTCTTAGTTACTGCACAATGACACCTCCTATACTGAGCCAACAGATATTGCCAACATACTGTCCGACAGATTCAGTGCCAACTTTACTCCCCCCCTCAAAGGACCAATCACAATACCGGAAGAATGCCAGGCACCCAGCATTACTGCAGCACAGGTTAAAGTTGCATTGTCCAAGGCCAAGAATACAGCTTCCATGGGACCCAATAATATCCCTGGCTATGTTCTACATGAACTACAAGTGAACTGGCACCACATCTGTGTGCTCTGTTCAGTCACAGTCTCACCTCAGGCTTTGTCCCTACCAAATGGCGCACTACTACAGTCATCCCTCTCCATAAAGGGGGAGCAACTGCAGACCCTGGGAATTATCGCCCCATTAGCCTGACGAACCTGATATGTAAAACTATGGAGCGCATCATCATGGACCTGATTAACAATAATATAGGAAATATCCAAACTCTAGACCCCATGCAGATTGGTTTGTGAAAGGGACATCATGCCTGCTCAATCTGGTTGACTTCTTTTGAGTCAGTCACCAGGGCTGTCGATGAAGGTAAGGCAGTGCATACAGCCTACCTCGATCTGGTCAAGCCCTTTGATACCATTTCTCACTCGGGAATTATTGACAAACTCATCAAACTAGGCATCAACCCCTATATCACTAGGTGGGTTGCTAATTGGCTCACAGAACACACAGTGTGAAAGTAGTAGACTCCAAGTCAGAATGCGACCAGTCACGAGTTGAGTCCTATGGGGATCAGTCCTGGGTCCGCACCTGTTCGGCATCTTCTTCTCAGAAGTCCAGGCCAACACAAAGGGAACTCTGGCTGACCAAGTTCACAGATAACTGCAAACTGGGAGCCATTATTAACTCCCCAAGTGATGCAGATATCCTACAGAAAGGCCTCACTGAGACCAATGACTGGTGTCGAAACCATGGCCTTAAGCTTAATGCCAAAAAATGTGTCGTCATCCCCTTTGTTAAAACTCAGTTCTCACTAATTACTACATCAATGGGAGCCCACTGAAGGCATTATAAGAGATCTGGGGATGCAGGTTGACAGCAACCTCTCCTTTGAACACCACATTGTCACTGTGGTCAGAAAGTCCTTTTATGTGGCACATCTCATTACCAAGGGTTTTGCATCCAAGAAGAAAGAGGTCATCATCTCTCTCTACTCTTTCCTCATTAGACCAATCATCAAGTATAATGCTCCATTTGGCATGTACCCCACTAGACACCTGCAGCAGCTGGAGAGGCCACAGAAATGCCTCACGAAGAGGATCCGAGGCATTAAACACATGTCCTACACGGACAGACTCAAAAGACTCCAGCTATTCTCCGTCTCATATCGCCTACTTAGAGGCGATCTTTCCTGACTTACAAAGCTATGTCTGACCCAGCTCTGTTAGAAATGCTACATCTAAAGAAATCCCACTCCCTCCACACCACACGCACCAGAGACCTCAACCTCATTACCATAATCAACAGAACATGCTGGAGGACAGCTTCTTTACCCAGAGACTGCCCATGCTCTGGAATAGACTTCTCATACATGTTAAGGAGAGCATCTCACTGTCCCTCTTCAAGAGAAATCTTGATGAGTGAATGGGAAATAGAAAATTCACCCTGGAGATCACTCCAGTGGCTGTACTTGATAGAGGCAGTGGGAACTAACATCGGGCGGCATGATGTCAGGGCACTTATGGGCTAGGCTTGGAAAGGCTCCAGAGCCATTAGCCTAGTACACACCTATGAACCTATGAAATGCAGGTCTGTTAGAAATGAATTTACTGATCACTGATGGCACTATGTCAGAGTTTAAATACTTAGGATCAACAGTTCAGAGTAATGGTGAGTGTGGAAGAGAAGTGCAGAAGAGAGTGCATGCAGGGTGGAGAAGAGTGTCAGAAGTGATTTGTGACAGACAGGTACCAGTAAGAGTAAAAGGGAAGGTCTACAAGATGGTAGTGAGACCAGCTATGTTATATGGGTTGGAGACGGTGGCACTGATGAAAAGAGAGGAGTCAGAGTTGGAGGTGGCAGAGTTAAAGATGTGAAGATTTGCATTGGGTGTGATAAGGATGGGCATGATTAGAAATGAGTATATCAGAGGGTCAGCTCAGGTTGGATGGTTTGCAGACAAAGCCAGTGAGGTGACATTGCATTGGTTTGTACATGTGCTGAACAGGGATGCTGGATATACTGGGAGAAAGATGCTAAGGATGGAGCGACCAGGTAAGAGGAAAAGAGGAAGACCTAAGATAAGGTTTATGGATGTGGTGAGAGAGGACATGCTGGTGGTTGGTATGACACAGCAAGATGAAGAGGACAGGAAGATATAGTAAAAGAAAATCCGATATGACGAACCCTAACGGGAGCAGCAAAAAGAAAAAGACTGATGGTGCTACGTCTGGTATTAATTTTATCTTAATGCTTATGAGTGCTAGGATATAATTCGTAAAGAACAAAAAAAAAAAAAAAACTAGGTTGCAACTGAAAGACCCAATAGAAACTCCAGTAGGTGTGTTTATAAAAGGGTGTGAGATAGAAGATGTGTGATCAAATGAAAAATTAAACATTAAAGCAGTTACAAATTTTATGTTTAACAGGCAAGTTAAAAGAAGTACTATTTATGATTACAAGGATTTCAGCAAAGAAGGCACTACCTGCAACACACGATGGTAACTTGCACCTAATATTAATACAGAAAAACTGTTAAATCGTGTTTTGTACTCTACCTTTCTGTCAGTATGCCATGATACTGCAATACTTCGCTTGGAAAAAGTAACACAAAATGTGGATTACTTTCAGAGTTCTTCCGTAAGACTATAATACAAATGCATAGAAACTTTAAAGTGTTTACAGAACCAGTAATTTTCAATAACATATTTCTTTTAACTTTCGAATCAGCCAGGTCCTTTTAGTTGAAGGTGACTAACGTGTTGCTAAAATCTTTGCAATGCACAGCCCCCAACACACTGCAGTTTGCAAGACTTCTGATCTTAAGGGATAAAATCATAGTCAACACTATGAAGATTTAAGACTAAATAAATGAAGAAGCTACAATGTTTGTATGCACACACAAGTACTAGGTGGACTTGCTGTAATTAAAACTAAATGGCTTTAAGGAGGCTTTTAGCTATATGGTGTGGGGGCTTGTATAAATAATTTAAATGTGCAATCTGCAAAAGAAGTGCAAGGCTGGTCAGAGGAAAGGAGTCTTGGTGTGCTGGCAATTGAAAAAATACACACACATTGTTCATATGTTATGCATACTTTCAAGTAAATAATCCACAAGACGTGCATTTGCTGTCTAAAAGGTAACAATGGTTCTGTCTGGGAAATAGTATTGCTAAGTAAAGAAGCCTTCTACAGTGTGGCACTATTCTTTCTTTCTATAATTTCTGTATGCGTTTTCTAACGCTTTATATTTATAACGATACACTTTACATTTCTGGTCTTGGCTTAATTGTACAATTCTTTGTCACCATACATGTTCAAAAATGGCTCAGAGTAAAAGCTTCTGATTTCATGCTAACAACATCATGCCTAGAGAAATATTCAAGTATTTGGGTGTGTTTCATCTGCATCTGTGGTGTCCAGGTATGTTTGGTAGTTTTCAGAAAGCACTGATCAACTTTTATTTATTACAAATCCCACACATTTTTTGCCACCGGTCATTGTTTACTAACAAAGAAAACTGTATAACTTTTTCAAGGAACACTAAACAATCATTCCAATGAATAATTGCAATGATCCACAAGCATAACTATATTGCAAGCAAAGTTCTATAATCCTAAACTCAGTTTTTCTGAAGGATGGTCATCTTTAAGAGAAACAGTATATTTTGCTGTCTAAAAATGCAAGCTAGACTAACATTTGCAGATACTCAACTTGCTAAACTGATAGATGACAGCAGTCACAAAGAACAAGCAATCAATCTAGGGACAAGGGCTGCTTTGGATGGAGTTCACCGCGTGTCTGCTGCATCTAGCCTACAGCTGATAATGGGAAGGCAATCTGCTAACATCCTCTTTGATTCACGGTTACTTCATAAGTGAGTGATTTATGATAAGAAAGCGTACAGCTGAAGCTTAAGCAAAATGAAATCGAAGTATAAGAATATTACATAAGCTTCCAGATAAAGTGGACAGGAAACCATGTGGCGGCTACAGGTTTCATACAGTTAATGAAGGTGCAGCTTGGCAGTGCAAGGAAATGTGTTAACCAGGACTTGTGTCAGCAAATCAGTCTGCCCATAAAGTGCCGGAAAGCACATGTCTAGTAAACCAATTAGCTAAACTTCTCAAAGTTCCTTCCTAATTCAAAACATAAAAAATAAACCCGTGTGTGTAGGGTAAAACATAAGCTAAGTACACCACTTCAAAAAAGAACAACATGTGCCAACCAAGCTAAATGCTACTGCAAAGCCACATAATGCCTCTAATGTGGATTCACTCATTTACTGAAGAGAACCGCAAGCCAAGCTGTCATGCACTACAGCTATTTACACCACATGTGAAAAAGCAAAGCTGTTAGACAACCATTATTCTATCTGTTCCTGCCTCATAATGGGAATTCCAGCAATTCTACAATCTGGGAAAAGTATTTCAGAAAATAAAAAAATATATATAGTATACGTTTGCTGAATGTTCACTACTAGAGGGGTTGACTGCCTGAAAGTCTAAGTATTATAGTGATATGCTTTATGAGTACCCCCACTCAAAGTTAAAACTGGCTATACGGTGAGCCCCAAAAATGAAAGGCAATGGTGTCATATGGGAGTTTTGAAGGGGTACATTAATTCTATTGAAATGAATTTTTGTTTGCAATGGCATTGAACCTATTAACTTGACAATTCTGATATCAGAAAGACTTGCACAGAGATGCAAGCTAGAAAATACACCCCACTTTAGGAGCACTCAAAAGGACTAATGAATGGCGATGTTCTGTAGCTTCACTCCCCATCTCCAAATATCTGTACCCATTCAGGCAACCAAACACAGGGCTGTGATCTTGTCACCAAAAAGACAGCTTCTAAGAAGTGACTGCAGTACATCAGTCAAGTGAAATATCAGGTAACATTATTTAAAATAAATGCATTTTGTGTGCGTGTGTGTGTGTGTGTGTGTGTGTGTGTGTGTGTGTGTGTGTGTGTGTGTGTGTGTGTGTAATATGCCTTAAAGAACACATTTTTTACTTAGGATCTTAGGTTTTGAGAGAAGGAACTTTTCAAGCCACATGCAGGCATTTCACCATTATCCTTTCATCCCACTAGATTCACCATCCTTGCATCCTGGGTGGTGCAGGGGTGCAGCCGTTAACTTTGTCGCCTCACAGCATGAGGTTCTCTGGTTCAATTCTTGAGATGTCTTTTGTGGAGAGCCTGTATGTCCTCCCTGAGTTCGCGTGGGTTTCCTCCCACATTCCAAAGACATGCGTCTGGAGCATTTCTCCCCGGGCCTCTTCTGAAAATAGGCTCTGTCCTAGTCGGACTTTCTCGGTCAACAAATGATAACTAACTAAAATAACTGAAGTCCTTGTATGGAGCCAGATCTGTCTTCATAGGTAGGTTCCATTGTTCATTAACCACATTTTATCCTGATAAAACTCGCTAGCTTCTTTTCACAGTTTGGACCAGCAACAAATACAAGGGTCTCCATATCATCCAGTCCTCTCTCTTTTATTCCACCAGCCTGCATTTTGTATATAGAGATCTTTTCATCCTTTATAGGGCATTTACTGCAGAGTCAGTTAACTGCCCTTTGCGTGAATCTCTTGTAGGAAGACAGGTGCTGTACCTGTACTGGGATTCTTACTAGCAACAAATGAGAATGGTACAGGAATTATCTTCAGTTTGATCTGCGCTTCTTGAATAATACTAGGTTACTCCGAACTACTAGGGGAAAGGGCACTATCTCCCAGAGGCACGAACTGTACAGCAAGGCTTCTAAGTTTATTATTGCAAGACACTTAAAACATTAGCGGAACTTTGTTAAAAAACTGCATTCAGTTCACTATTTCTTTTCAGAAGTAATTCTAGTCTTCTCTTCTTCACAGCACTGACCTAATTTGGGGAATGTCATGCATATGTAAAAAACATACAAAGCATATTAGAAAACATATTGGAGAGGTAGTAAGATATTTAACAAACGCGAGGTAGTAAATATTGTGTAGTTTGTCATGATCTTCTTATAAGTGAAACTAAGAAGTTGTTAAAGCCAATTTTACCTACTGCAAATGTATATACACCCCTCAAATGTACCTCATTATGACAAATATTTCTCATTTTAAGTCTTAAAGTCAACATTCCACTATTCCGCATGGAAAGGGCCTGTCATACATTCACTGTTAAAAAAAATTAACCAATATCCATGGTGAACAACATTGAATTATATTAATTCAAACAAGCATTTCATATGTCTAAAGTAACGCATTTTAATCATGCTAAGACCTTCCTAATTGAGGTTATTTGTAAGTGGTAAACATTTTCCACATTTGTTCCACATTACAAAAGATAGTGTCCACATTTTAGATTTGCAAGTTTAACATCTATGGCCAAATCTATGCCTTTCCTTAATAGTGTGTTGTTTTTATTCCACTACATTTAGAGAGAAACTGCAAACTGCTGATGTGATTGTCTTTAAGAGTGAGGGAAGCTCAACACTGCCTCTCCATTCCTACCCAGCCCTAGAGCTAGAGACACACGTTTATGTCATTCCTGGGGACTTTGCATAAGGGCCTTCCATACCTCTCAACTGCACAGACTTCTGACCCATATTTTTGGTCCATTTTTCATAACATTGTGCTTTTCTGGCAATTTAGTGGCAAATCATTAAAGACTGAAGTTAGAAAATAATGACAGATATTTGGGTTTCAGACTTCATACCCTTCAGAAAATTCATGCTAATGCACAACCTGTTATTCTGTCAAGTTTCTATGTTTATAAAAGCAATATGTAAAAACTGTCCCTATTTTTGGACTTTGTTTTATGTATGGCTTTATCCAGATTTCTTGCTGTAAGAGGCTGAGAGGTATGCATAACGCAATAATTACGTCTAGAACTTAAGAATTTCAGTACAAATAATCTACCTGCTAGTTAAGAGGTATGTAGCACCAGTGATAGGAGAGCTGTCCAAAAATAAAACTTGGAAGTTATACATACCTCTCAACCTCGGAGCACGAGAAATCTGGACAAAGACTAAAGTAATGATGGGTGGGAGTGGGGTGCCAGAGGCCCATAAATAGGTACAGATCTTAAATATTGCTCTTATAAACTTAGAAAGTTGCAGGAGTAACAAGATTTGTATTAGAATGCATTTACTTAAGGATATGAAATCTGAAACTTAAATGTATGTCATTATTTAGCGACTTCAGTCCTCAGTGATTTGCTAGAAAAACACAAATTTTATGAGGAACAAATCAAAAATATGAGGCAAAAGTCTGAACATTCTGTGAAAATCTGGATAGCTGAAAGGTATGAAGTTAACCAAATTAATTAACACTAAGGACAGACATACATATTGGGAAGAGTGTTTAAGGTGTTCAAGAAAAATTAGATACCTCAGTTTTTCCCTGTACATTCTTATTGCATTTATCACAGTCATTTTTATTACATGTTTGCCAAGATCTGCTTACAAATAAAATGTAAAAAACAAAATGAGACCCAAGTGTACACTAGGAAGTCTGGCTTAACAATTGCATACTAGATGTTGTAAGAACTGTCATCTTAGTTAAAGCCAGTGGGCATGATTTCCAACTCTGTGACATTTTCATATCAAGGTTCTCAAAGCCAAACAGGTAACAGAACTTGCCTAGGAGTGTTTCTATTAGAAAATCACTGCTGTGGTAGGGTGGCGTAATGGTTAAGGTGTTTACCTTAAAAGCACAAGGTGCAGGGTTTGATTCTTATAGGGGGTAATTGGCTAGGGTTATAATGGTCCATGAGGGCAGTTAGCCTAGTACTAATCTATGAATCTATAGGCTAATCATCACATCCCCTAACACAATGACTGCATGCTCAACTCCCTCATTTATAAATGTACTATTGCCAAGTTCTTGAAGATACCAATTAGACTACTGTGCATCTCTCTCACTACTTCATCTGGATTTATCTACAGTGCAATGCCTTGTACATTTCCTGACATGCAATGACACCACAGCCTTTCTAAAGAGAGGTTTTAAGCTTGAATGAAAGCCCACATCCATAATACAACAACAAAGTGATCTGGTAGACAACTAATTGATGAAATCTGTTAGGGTTCCAACAAGACACAATTCTGTCAGGCCATAACTAGCAGACTGTGAATGCACACATTGTCCTGATTGTTGATCAGCAACAACAGATGAGCCACTGATTTCTAGTGATCACTGTCTTCTCACACTGACTTTTTCAACTCGACAACATGGTCGACAGACCACGATCCTTTGCCAGAGATGGCCTGCACCTGTCACCCACTTGGATTCCGGATACTGGCTAAGGCTGTTGCCACCCCTATATTGCCTTTTTTAGGCAAGGAAGCAAACTTTGTGGGTAATGCTACAGCAAATTCTGAGGGTAATGCTACTCAATGCTAGAAGTCTAAACCTCAAAATGCACTCACTTGAGGCACTCCTTAAAACAGAGAACATTGACATCTGTGCAGTGACAGAGACCTGGTTTAAGGTTTCAGAGAGCACCCCTGCATTACCAGGCTATAATTCGTACCACACCTTTTGGCCACCTAACCTGGACCGAAACACTAAAGGCGGAGGTATGTCCATATTCATTAAGGATATCCACACCTCCAGGCTAGTTGCTCAACATAATGCATTTGAAATTATCCAAGTGCAACTAACACTGAGCAAGACTGCAATTCAGGTTGTAGCTTGTTGCAGATCCCCCACCATGCACCAGGATTCCCACTCTTCATTTCTTAAGATACTGGAAAATATTAAAGGACAACCCAATACCTTAATTATAGGCGATTTCAACTACCGCACCATCAAATGGGAAAACTACTCGTGTAACAACTCATTTGCTCAATGTTTTCTGGAATTCATAAATTCCAACGCCTTGGATCAGCTTGTCCACACCCCCCACCAGGGTCAGCAATATCCTGCACCTGGTCATTACCAATAAGGGTAACCAGTGTTCCACGCCAGAGATCAACACCTCGCAGGTCAGATCTGACCACAAGCTAATCACCCTAGACATCCATATCCGCCCCCATCCCCCATTAAGGAAAGCACCATCAAAAACTACTCCAAAGCCAACTTCATGCTTCTTAAGACAGAAGTGGCAAACTTCACGACGCCCATACAGATGGAAAATAGAGGTGCAACTGCTGAATCTTACACAAATGCACTGTATAAGCACATCACGAGTGCATGGATCATGCCATCCCCAAAAGAACAAAGATGCCCATGCAGACGGGAGCTGAAAGTTCGACTGTTGAATCCTACACTAAGGCAGTGTACGAGCACATCTACTCATGCATGAATCGTGCCATCCCAAATAGAACCAAGACACTCTCCTCCAAAAAAAGGAAGCCAATCTGGTTGTCCCCTGCCATAAACAAACTCTACAACAGAAGGAAGAAGCTGTTGCAAAAAAGAGTAAAATCCCAAGACTGGAGGAACTCGCTGGTCAGCCTCAGTAAGAAGCTGAAATCCCTCATAAAATCCTCCAAAGCCAGTTATGAAAATAACATCGCCACTGATTACAAAGACAATCACAAAGCATTCTACAGCTATGTCAAGAATCTCAACGGCAACACTCAGATATGCTTTGAGCTACAGCAAAATGGCATTAAATATACAGAACCAACTGATACTGCCAACATACTGGCAGATAGGTTCAGTGCTAACTTTACCCCCCCCCCCCCCACCCTCCAAAGGGCCCATCTTAATACCGGAAGAATATAAATCCCCTGTAATCGTGGATGAACAAGTAAAGACAGCACTCTCCAAAGCCAAGAACACAGCATCCCTGGGACCAGACAACATCCCAGGCTATGAACTGCTATCCCACCTAAGTACCATGTTCAATCATAGCCTCACCTCAGGTTATGTGCCTACTGAATGGCACACAGTGATGGTTATCCCACTCCACAAAGGGGGTGCCACCACAGACCCCAGAAACTACTGCCCCATTAGCCTGACAAGCCTGGTCTGCAAGACCATGGAACATATCATCTTTGAGCTTATAAACAAAGACATAGGTAACCTCCAAACCCTGGACACCACTCAGTTTGGGTTTGAAAAAGGTAGATCATGTCTACTAAATCTGACCGACTTCTTTGAAGCAGTCACCAGAGCCATAGACGAGGGCAGGGTAGTGCACACAGTCTGTTTTGACCTCACCAAGGCTTTCAATACAATCCCCCACTCAGGGATTTATGCCCAGTTTAGTAAGTTTATCTATAATTCCAATGTCACAAGATGGGTGGTCAACTGGCTCACTGACAGAACCCCCACAGTAAAAGTAGCCGACTCCAAGCCCGACTGCAGACTAGCGAGGACAAGAGTACCACAGGGTTCGGTCCTGGGTCCTCTCCTGTTCGGCATCTACTTCTCTGAAGTGAAGGCCAACACAGAACGTCTTTGGCTAACAAAGTTTGCAGATGACTGTAAACTGGGAGCCATAACAGAATCACCTAATGTAGACATTCTACAAAAGGGTCTCACAGAGACAGATGCCTGGTGTCAAAGTCATGGCCTCAAGCTCAATGCCAAGAAGTGCATTGTCATCCCCTTTGGGAAAAACTCGGTACTCATGAACTACCACATAAAAGGTAGCTCAATAAACACCAAAAGTGTGGTAAGAAAACTCGGGACACAGGTGGACAGCAGTCTCTTCTTTGATAACCACATCGCCACAGTAGTCAGGAAATCCTTCTATGTGGCACACCTCCTCACAAAAGGGTTCTCCTCTAGAAAAAAGGAGGTCATTGTTCCTCTCTACTCATCCGTCATCAGACCCATTACAGAGTGCAATGCCCAGTTTGGCAAGTATCTCACAAGACACCTACAACAATTGGAAAGGGCACAGAAATACCTCACTAAGAAAAACTCCAGCTCTACTCCGTCACATATTGCCTACTCAAAGGCGATCGCTGCCTAACATACAAAGCTATGTCAAACTCAGAGCTGTTGGGCATGCTACACTTAAATAAATCCCAGTCTCTCCAAACCACACGCTCCAGGGACCTAAACCTTGTCACCACAATAAACAGAACATGCTGGAGGGATAGACTCCTGTCCCAGAGACTTCCCATACTCTGGAATAAACTACCCATTCATGTCAAGCAAAGCTCCTCACTGGCCCTCTAAGAAAAATCTTGACGACTGGATGGGTAATAAAAAATTCACCCCGGAGATCACTTCTGCGCCACTGCTCAACAGGGGCACATATGATTATTGTACTGGCTTTTTTATTTAAATAGTGTATGGTGCACTGGTTTATGTTGTGATCTGATGAAGCACGTATTTCCATGTGAAAGCGCTTATCTACATTAAATTTGTTCCATTTTATGCCTCTGGCTGTGGAATGGTGCATTTTCTTTTATCTTGGATTACTTGTTTGCTGGTATACACCACTTGTCCTGGGAAGAGTTATTTTGTTCATATAGACTCATTTTTACTTTACACAACAATAGATTGTTGAAAGGTCATTTGTGTTATAGAACTGCTGATTTTATCAGGTCTCCTAGGTCAGAGAGAAGAGGTACCTATGCGTGCAGGAACTGTATGGCATGTAAATACATGCACACTGGGGGACCTTTTATACACCCTCTTTTGGGTTTTAAGATTGACCCCAATTTCTATGCTGACTGTAGGACTTGTAATGTTATTTATTTTATCTATCGCGTTAAATGTTTTTCTTTCTATATAGGAAAAATGAACAGTTACCTAAAAGACAGAATTTTAGAACACTATAGGGACATCAGGAATATGAAGGAAAACAGTGCACTAGCTATGCATAACATGAAAGAAGGCTCTGAGCACATATTTAAGTTCATAGTACTTGAGATTGTAGTTATTAAGAAGGGGGGATGGGTTAAAAATATTACAGAGGTAGCTGAACAAGAATGGATATTGCGATTCCATGTTGACAAGCCTCCTGGCTTGAAAAGTATGGTTTCCACTAAACCCTTTCTCAAGGCAAAGACACTTAAGCATTGATTTTATTGTTTTAAGATTTGTTATACAGGCTTCCTTTACATATGATATGTCTTTGTTGGATTATGTCATATTAATTTGATTGTCTTAGTACATAAATGTGATGCTTGTTTGCTTGACTGTAGTCTGAAGAAGTGGTGTATCTGTGAAAGCGCTTACTCCATTAAAAGCTTTGATTTTAGCCTTGTTACACCCAGTGTTAGTGTTTTTCTCTTAGTATACGTATATGCTTAGCTTGGTTCGATCCTCGCTGGGTGCCTTCTGTCTTCGAGTCTCATGTCCCTCTCTGTGGTCGGTCGGGTTTCCCCGGGTGCTCGGTTTCCCCCCATCCAAAGACATCCGGCTGTGGACCCCTAACCGGGAAAAGCCGAAAGAAGAAGAAGAATACGTACATGCTTAGCTTATTTATTTACTAAAGTATGTACCCATAAATGGGTCTGACTTTATGAGAAACATGGGTAAATACAGGAGGAGAAGGGCTAAATTTCAAGGTGAAAATCATAGGACTATGCCTAAACCATAGAAGTGGTCAGCAAAAATCCTGCAGAAGGTAGTGGTAACACAATTTAAGACACTTAGAACTAACTATACAGCATTCTAAGTGAACAACCCTACTTCAGGAGAGGTCACAACACTAGATCCACTTTGTTATACCTGACCAGTAGTATGTTTACATCTGTGAATGAAGACAAACTTACAGACTGTTTGTTGCCATTAGTCAACAACAGAATGTTGACAAGGGAGTCATAACAATATGATTGTAACACACTAGTACAGGTCAAAAATTACTTGGAAAACAAAGCCTTGTCTTTTTGACCATCAAGATCACAGAAACAATTAGTATCCCAAGTCTGTCACCTTGGACAGCTGCTTTTTACACTATTCCTAAACATATAATCAACTGTACCCTGGGCACAAGAAGCAACTCATTAAAAACTCAGAGCTTTAGTGCTCCGTGTTAACTGCCATACCTTAAATGGCCTTTCATTTTGGATAGGGTTAAAATAAAATTATATTCTGGAATGTGGATCGGATATCTAGGACATGCAATTCAATTCTTCTTTCCCCTATCGACTGACTTTTTATTTTACGTACAACACAATGTTAAGAGCTTGCATTTATTTTTCTAACACTTCTTTGGATACACATCACCCTGTTAAGACAGTTTCTTTACTTAGTGACAAGCTCCTACATTTAAGTTTTGTTTCAAAGGTAATGTGTAAGTAATAAAGACATCTTATCGTTCCACAGAATTTTTTCAACATAGTGTGTATGTATGTATGTGTCGTTCTCTGGTTTCCAAGGCTAAATGTGGGTTATAAACAAAGGCTATGCCACACATGGTAGTCTCTAGCTCTATTTTCCTACTTGTACTTAAATGCATCCTAGAGAAGTTTACAGGGTTTTAGAGATACTTTGTTAATTTATTTATATGTATCTCAGATTTAGATATTCGGTTCTTTTCCAAAGAGGTAGAATAGTTTGTCCCTGAAATGCACATCATCATTTATGATCCAAAGACAATGGAAGGTTCTATGGAGACGGACTTTTTTTTTCAAAACCATTTTGTAACAATGTGTAAGCTAATTTATGTCTTGCTTCCTTGGATTGCAGTCTCAGCAGAGATAAAATTGTTAATGTCCAATGTTTGCAGTCAGGATTATGAGGATAGAATGAAACATAGGAATTCCATGAACTTAGACTAGCACTGGAAGCTAAAGATAACTACAAATCCGTCTATAGTTACATCACAAGGATATGGAATTACACCGACATTGTGCATAGTTCATTTAAAATGGAAAGAAATAGTCAGATACAGTGGACATTGTCAACATATTAGCAAACAAATTCAGTGCAAACTTCACCCTGAAGGCAACCATGCAAACCCCACATATCCCTGAAGGTCTCGGACCCCCCAATTATCACCAAAGAACACTTATTAAAAGTAGTTTCTTCAACAAAAATACACCCTCCAAAGGACCTGATAATATATCAGGCTGCTTAATATACAGCACTGAACAAGGACTGGCAGACCCACTGCTCCTGGCAAATCGCTTTATCCTACAGGCGTGTTTCACAGCTGCTAGGATACCACTTCACAAGGGTGGTCCCACCACTGACCCTCAAAATTACACATCATTCAGTCTGACAAGGCTCATTTCAAAGCCATGGAACATATAACTGACAGGATTAATGATCATATCAAAAATCTTACCAGACATGACCCCCAACAGTTTTGATTTACCAAAGGTACATCTTGTCTGATGAATGTAGTAAAACTTCCTGCAGAGGGTGATACACGGAGTGGACAGTGGGCATACTGCCTATACACCATATTTTGGACTTGTCAAGGTATTTGATGCTATTTCTCATGCCAACATAGTAAACTAAATGCCATCCAAATTGACCCTTATATAGTTAGATGGGTTGCAAATTGCCCAGTAAAATGAAACACAACCAAAGCAAGGCACTGGACAAGAAATTAGCGCTTTTGTGCTTTTTATTCCAACAAAAACTTCTTCAGAAGTGCAAAGAGGATCTAACACAGAGTATAAAAAGGCCACATATAAGATCATGTGATCAAACTCAACTAATGGTGACATAAAAGAAGTGTAATTTACTCAAATATTCATTAAACAGATTTAAAGCTATACTGAGCTAAAAAGTGAATACACTTACAAAAAGTAGTATATAAAACATGAAAAGACTTAACAGCATTTAAAAGAGTTATTAAATTCAGAAACACTAAAAATGTAATTTAAAAAAAAAAGTAATATTAATATTCTCATTGAGACCAGAGGCACGATCAGCCCTTAATCTGATCTGCCAACTATTTCCTCAACAGTCCAAAAGAATTTTAAAGTTCCCAGAAAAACTGTCAACACAGGCTGAATAAATTATAAAAATAGAATTTTTTGAAGTCAGTACAATGTGCAGCATGTTTGGCCAAAGCATTAGTATGGTCATTATTCTTAATGGCCAATACATGCTCATAAATTCTTCTGTTTAGGCATCCAATAGTCTTGCCTATATAGAATGGGTTGCACAAAGCCAATTAGCTGAATAAACTACATTCTTAGAGGTGCAGCTCTATCTAGCCTTAGCTCAAACTACTAAGTCGCAATGTTAAAACCACACAGAAGATGAGTTACTCAAAAACCTGCATTGTTTACAATGTCTGCAGCTGAAAATTCCAAAAGTGACTTGTGTTACAGAATGATACACAAGCTCTGCCCCTTACAAAGAGTGCTTTAAGGTTAAATGGTCTCTTAAAAGGGAAGGCTGGCCTTTCACCTAAATTTTCAACAAGTCTGAGTTCCCTAAGAAAATCTTTCACTTTTTGTGTGTGTTTTCAACACTGCGACTTAGTAGTTTGGGCTAAGGCAAGATACAGCCGCACCTCTAAGAATGTAGTTTATGCTGCTAACTGTGCTTCGTGCAATGCATTCTACGAAAGCAAGACTATTAGATGCCTAAACAGAAGAATTTATGAGCATGTATTGGTCATTAAGAATAATGACCACACTAATGCTTTGGCCAAACATGCTGCACATTGTACAGGCTTCAAAAAATGTTCTTTTTTTGTAACTGACTCAGCCTGTGCCGACTATTTTTCTGAGAATGTAAAATTCAGATTAAGGGCTGATTGTGCCCCTGGTCTCAATAAAACCATTAATATTAAACTTTTTTTACAGTGTTCTAGAATTTAATAATTCTTAAATACTGTTAAGTCTTTTCATGTTTTACATACTAACTTTTATAAATGAATTCACTTTTGAGGTCAATAAAGCAATAACCAACGACGTGGTGTGGTATATTGAAGATTTACCCATGGTTGGTATGGTTTAATCACGAGGGCGAAGGCAGAGTGATTAAATAAAAATACTTGCTTTTCTTAAATAATGTCTTTGTATAAGGGCGCATTACTGCTCTTCTGCTGGTTGTGGTACACTGCTTCCCTGTTTTGATGTACTGAGCATGCATATGGGACTTGCGTCCCACGCATACCCAGTACATTAATGCTTATAAATGGAAGCAATGAAGAAAAGAAAGTCTCCATTGCTCCGTTTTTTCTTCTCTTTTTTATTTGTTTAAAAAATATATTTTGAGGACTTTATACCAATGGAAAAAAGTCCAGGCAACTAGATCTTTTTTCTGTTGGTATATTGTAGGATTTACAACAGGCACTGTGGTGTGGTGCTGCAGTAGCGTTGTCGCCTCACAGTAAGACGTTGTCCTGTTCAATTCTCAGCTAGAGCGTCTTCTGTGTGGAGACATGCATGAATGGGCATACCTTCGTTGAAGGTTGTGCATCAGGGCCGGCAACTCGGCACGTAAAAATCTACTGCCAATCATTAGCGGACTGGAGTTCCGCTGTGGCGACCCCTAATCGGGATAAGCCGAAAGACACAACAACGCTGGCCAATCAGCATACACGTTTTGGAATATTAATGGGGGGTCATTGTATAATATAGCTTTAAATCTATTTAATAAATATTTATGAGTGAATTTCACTTCCTTTCATGTCAGCATTAGTTAAGTTTGATCACATGATCCTATGTGGCCTTTTTTAAACTTAGTGCGAGATCTTGTTTGTATTTCTGAAGACATTCTTGTTAGAATAAAAAGAACAAAAGCGCTAATGTCTTTTCCAGAGCCTTGCCTTGGTTGTGTTTAATTTTACTGGACTTTTGGTTGGTTTGTCTTCAATTCTGCTTTGGTTTCATGGATTGCAAATTGTTTGAAAAACAAAACCCAGAAAGCATGGGCAGTGAGTGCTTCTTCAAAGAGCATAAAAGTGACCAATGGAGTTCCCTAGGGATCTGTCTTGGGACCTCCACTATTCAGCATCTACTTTTCTTATCTGCACATCACAAACAAGGACTCTTGTTATCACGTCAGTAAATGATTCCTGACCCCCACCCCCGATATGCAGTTACTTCAATCTCAGCTTATATTGGTTAATAACTGGAGTATTAAAAATGGATTCAAATTAAATGCCAAAGAAGTGCAATATTATCTCACTGAGTAAAAAATCCCTCCTCCCAGCTTACAGTACAGATAACACCCCACCACACAATGAGAATGTACTGAGATCTTGGGACATAGGTGAATAGTGCCATTTTGTTTGGCCAACATGATCAATGGTGGTTAGAAAATACTTTTATCTTGTACAACTCATTGCAAAATGGTAAGTCTTTAAGATGAAAATAAGTCCTTACCCTATTATATTTTGTACTGATAATAGCCCCTTTGGGATGTATCTCATCAAATACACCACACAAATGCAAAGAACTAACAAGATAAAGGGCTTAAACACCTGAGCTACCTGGAGAAATGGGAAGCTCTACTCCTGCATTCTGTATCCTACAGTCTCCTTAGAGGTGACATGTGCCTCTCTTATTGGACCATAATTGATCCAGTAAATAAAATGAATTATACGTTTATAAATCAAACAGTCCTACAAATATTAGAACCACAGACTTAAAATTTACTTAAAAAAAACAAAAGTTGGAAAGAGATAGATTCTACAGTGTCTCTGGAGCACACTTTTCCAAATTAAAAACAGCGATTCACTATCTTCCTTCAAAGTGGGCTAGATAATTGGATGGGCATTCATAATTCTTTGCTGGTATGGCTGGCCTGTTCCTCCTTGAAAAGGCAGGTAAGGGTTTGGGTGGGTACTGGCAAGTTGCCAATAGCTTCCTGGGCCAGTTACCTTGTATTTTCTATGATTCTAAGGACTGTAAGTGGTTTCACTTCCATGAAATTTCAGACTTCCATGTTTACTGTAAATGGCAACAGAGAAGTTTAAAGGAATCCAGCATCACTACCAGTCTGACATTTAGTACAGAGGTTAAAACCTATTAGCATTTAACACACTGCTGCCTGTGGTCTCTGGTTTGATCCCATTAACCTCCTTTTGCTAATGCATGACCTTTGACCAAGTTATTTAAAAAGACCATGCATTGGGCAGTTCAAGAAATTCAGCTAGGCTCATCATTATTCTCCTGGTCTGCATGCCTAGGAACTAGCTATGAACTTATTTGCCTGAATAGTGATTATTCTAAAGTTGAGGAAATGATCAAACATATTTCTGTACTGTAATGGTGAATCATGTTTCAGCAGTAAGACAAGAGAAGGCATACATTTTAAAATGCTTAATCACTTGATGTTTCTGGGGGATTTTTCTGTGTCAGGTAAGATGTATAGGTAAAGTTATCTGACACACTATTAATAGCTGGAACATTTGGAGAGAAACATGGAAAGAATTTTTAACCAGAGACTAGCAACCAAAATGTATTTTTCCAAATAATTTTCCTTGATTTGTTTCTTAAATTAAGAATTAGCTGTTATTATTCAGATTTATTACTAATATTTTATTGATTTTTTTTTATACTTTTCTCTAACAACTTTGTAATAAAATACTTGTCTTCCCTTTAATGCCAAGCTTCATTTTAAAAGTTAACTAGTTAGACTAACTTTATATAGTTAACTGGTCAAAACTTAACTGTAATAAAAGAGTATGAGTCAGCCGTTTAACAGTAACAAGACACAAAAACATGAAGGTAGTAAATTTCTAAGTCGATGCCTTTCCAAATGAAAACAAACAGTATGGAACCCTTCGGTTAAATGACCACTATGAATTCTCTGCAAGCTTAGCAAAATAAAATATGTTTCCAGTCACAGAAAAAAATCTCCTACTAGAAAAAAACAGCTGTTTTCAACTAAGTATATGTTTAATGTAAGCTTATGAACCTGTATGAAAGGCCCCATAAGGATAGAAAAGTGCTATCTCCACTAAAGTCAGGAATGAAGGCTTACGAGCCAATGTGAAGAAAGTGACATTTTTTTAAAATTCACAACAACCTTTCCCATTAGGTCAGTAGTATAATCCACACATTACATTTAAATCTTTCAGACGTATTAACAGACTACAATGAAGCCCACTGCAGTAGCTTAACATTTGAACACATTAAGTTTGGGATCATGCTCTTCATACATGTGAAGAGATAACCATGCCATGTAAACAGTTACAAAAGCTACTACGATTTATAACAAAAAAAAAGTTCAGCTCATCATAATTATTAAATGCCACTTAAAAGAAACATTTTACTTGTAGCTAATATAAAACTATACTTAGAAATACCTGCACGTATTAAACTATTATACAACTTATGAAAACAGTAAACAAGGTCTTCTTAATTCCTCTCAAATTGCTGACATTTGTCATGCAAAGAGAACACACATATAATTGCTGGTTGGTGAATTTAGCTGACGAGATGCAAACTAGACTACTTCACAGTCTGCCTTTTTTTAAATTCTGTTGACCACGATTCCAGTCTCAGCAGGGAATTTATTGTGGTAAACTAAACAACTAGTAAATCTGCTGTAGTAGGAAAGATCAGATTATTTTATGAATATGTCTAACCTTCAATGAAGCAAGGTTGCCCACAACTAAACCATTAAAATGAGTATTTCTTTCAGAAGTCACTACAACATTTTTGATGGATGTGTGGGCAGCTTTCCACTATGTATAAATCACCTTTCTTTTTTTGTATACTTCCACTTCACAATGATAGCTCCTTATGGTGTCCAGACCTTTTTTGGCCCTTGCTTCTTAAAATATGCAACATAAAAGCTAATAAGCTGTATTATAAAGTGCAAGGAGTTATTAACAAAATGGCACCAAGGTTTTTAACCTGGGTTGTGCTGCAGCAAAGAAATGAATCGCTACTTGATACTTAAAATTCATATGTTCATATTTGTGCTCATAACAGAGAGGCCTACATGTTATTGAGGGGCATGGTGTGATATGCCATGGCAGGGAATAGGGAAATTCATTGTCAATGTCCATTCATATCACACTATGCCTGAAATATTAGTAGTTGTTTGTTAGTAATTATGAAAATAAACAATATTTCCATACACACTTAATAAAACAAACAAACAAAAAAAAACAAATGACATACAAACTGTTGCATGACCTCATGACATCAGGTGAAACCTTAGATGTTGAAGAAAACTATCTTTGATATTTACACTGTAGCTTGCACATTTTGAAAGATATTCAGTGTTATTTATACTGCTAATTAAAAAATTAAGCATATGTTTCCATATTTATGTAAACATCTCAATAACCATAAACTCAGAAAAGAATTTCCCGAAGTAGTGTGAAAGCTCAGGTCTGGTTAACAAAAAATGTTCTAACAATATATGTTTAGGTTACACACATGAATTTATTTGTGAAAGTTTAGCAAACAATATAATTTGGGGGTTTGTGTACATTATAATATATTGTAGCATTCACGAAAATACTATGACTGTTATCACTGTAAAAAGTACTTCTTATTGATAATGTTGCTATTTGTGCAGTTGCAGCTTTTACTGTTCACAAAATATTTACATTTATCTATCTTATACTTTTTAAGTTTATTTTTCAGAAAATGCTCAGGAATGCAAGCTGTGTGTAGGCTGCTGGAGATGTGGCATTCCATACCATATAGATGTTAACAAGTTAAAACACTGCAATTTTTTTCCGAAATTCCTCTTTATTGGTTCGGTCACAGATGCAAGGGGGAATTCACTGTAACTTACCTAGCAGTGAAACAAGTGGTACTCAAAAACAAGATTTGCGCTGCTTGCTAAATATGCAATTCAGAGTCATGCATGCTCTCCAGTGCTCTGAACTGCAGTGGGTCCTAATCTGCATGTCTCAAGAACAGGTGGTGCCTTACTGTGCAAAGACATAGCACAGGATCCTATCACATGAACCACACACACGTACATCTATAAATATCAATACATTCACTTTTGCCAAATGTATTATAGTGGAATCCCAAAATATTGAACATAATTCAGCAAACCACAAATTATCGAATCTAAGAAATGGGCTTCTCTGGATTTCTTCTGGGGAGCAAGTCCATGTTTTTTCTCTTCCTGAAGTTGATAACTGTGATCGACGTAGAGAACTTCCCAGATGGCTGCACATTGAATAACAGCTTATTTCTAGCTCTCCCAGTGTAAAAACAGAAACTCAACAGAGAAAGCCAGTAGACTTATAATTATGGATAAAGTTCAGTAACTGGCTAGTAAGTGCACGGCCTGGATGCCAGGAAATAAAAAATACAAAATACTTTGAAAAAAACTGGCTACAAAAAGTGAAGAAACACTGACTGGGGAAAGTTCTGCAGCTGTTCAGCAAAAAGCAATGCAACCTTCAGATATGACTTTCAATAACCTACTAGAAGATACAAGACAACTACATTCAGACCTGGTTAAAATAAACAAAACACTGATGGAGTGTATCAACACAAACAACAAAAGGCTGGAAAATATGGAAGAAGCTTTAAATAAAAATGTAGTATTGTGAAGGGGCAATTAATAAGGGCATTTAGGATGACATCAGAAGAGGCAGACTTTTTGGATGAATGTGAATTAATTAAGAACATGTTCTTGGAAAGGAAATATCCTATCAATTTAGCAAATGAGGTCATTCAGGAAGTGAGAAGGGATAGGCTGAATAAATACGTCCCCTTGTTGGGGAGAAGGGAAGTGGTTTTGCACTCCACAGGTAATAGTAATGGAGGGGATACCCAAGTGAGCAACAGTGGTAATAGTGCAAGCTATCCTGGAGCTTTTATTAATAGTTATAATATTGACACCTCCAACATCACCAACACTTACTGAGATCTTTTTAAAAGGTTTTCTGATGTGAACAATTTATTTAGGGGGTCCATTCAATTTATTTATAAAAGAAGTATGAACTTGAAGAGTATTTTTGAACACAAGACTACGGCCAGAATACTTTCTACCCACAAAAAGATGGAACATATAAGTATGGGAGGTGCACACATTGTTCCTTTTTGAGCAATGCCAGATGTATATATATTCCTTGTAGGGACATATTGATACAATCTAAAGAATAACTGCGAGAGTAAGGGTCTTGTATATCTGGCTATGTGCTTAACATGCAATACCTTTTATGTTGGCAAAACTGAAAGAAATTTGAAAATGAGAATTTATGAACATCAATATAGTATTAATACTAATAATGCATTGTTTAAACACAGTTTGGTATGTAAAGACTACAGGTTTACTTTTTTTTGTTCTGGAAAGTGTCCCCAGGAATGACAGAGAGGGTCTTTGGGAGGAAAGAATCGAATACCGGGAAATCTACTGGCAAATTTACTTGCAGGCAAATGAGCCACCCAGTTTGAATAACATCTCCATAGTACCCCTGTTAAAATTAAGAGCAGGTAGGTTATAATTTACATCACATTATTTGTAGGGCATCCTTCACTATAGGTGGTTTTTTATGTATTTTTACATATTTTTACATATTATAATATTTAATATTTTATATATAATACTTTTTTTATTTTTTTTTATTTAAAGTTTTAATCACTGTCTTGTGATAAATATTTCAGCCTAAATATATCTAGAAGGGTTGGTTATTTTCAACTTTTCAATATTTGGATTAAGCTCCAATTTTATATTGTTTTTGACCAACAGAGGGTAGCACCATTATCTATTTAAACTTATTAAGTTCATTCTGGAGTTCATTTGTTTCATTAGGAACACATTGGTATATTTTTAATTACATTTTTTAACGTATTTATCTCCTAAACTGGGTTATAAGGGGTATCTTTTACATGTCATACAAAAGTAGTCTTTTTAAACTGTTAAAAATTGTGTCTTGTTAAATTATCTTTCATTATGTGATTTTATGCTATACTGATTAATTTACAAGTGTTAATTGACTCTTGGTTGTTATAAAGGAGGGAGTTTAGGAGGGTTATCATTTCTGATGAAGTCTCAGTGCTAAAGGGACGAAAATGCTGTGAAAAAAAGTTAAAGCTTTAAAATTATTTTACTTATCTTTATCATTAATAAAGGATTGACTTTGGTGAACTGTGAGCCTTTGGATTTGTCCCAGTTACCTCTGCAGTGCTCATATTAATTTTGATTTGGCTGGCATGATTGTGCTCTTGGCACTGTATATTCCTATTGTTTTGTGGTTTGTTTAAACAGATATTCAGATAAGATGATTTTCTTTCGACTTTTCCTGGTTAGGGGTTGCCACAGCGGAACTCCGGTCCCCTAATGATTGGCAGTAGATTTTTATGGTGCTGAGGTGCCAGCTCGATGGCCAACCTTCAACACAGGCATGCCCATTCACGCATGTCATTTGAACGCCGCTCGACCGTGGAGAGGACATGCAGACTCCACACAGAAGGAGCTCCAGCCGAGAATCGAATGGGAGAACATCTTGTTGTGAGGCGACAATGCTACCGCTGCACCACCGCAGCTGATAGAACTGTAAAAATCAGCGGTTGAAATGAAGAAAAGGCTCGCTGAATGAGATTACTCAGGAAGAGAAGTTTAAAAAAATAATAGAATTAGAGGACAGAGCATGTAGGGAAAACTTGAGATTTTCAGCTATACCAGAGAAGCTGGAAGGAACAGACTGTATTAATTTTGTGAAAGCACAAATAAGCAACTGGACTGGTATTCCACAGCAGGAATTGTTAATTGAAAAGGCACATTGTGAGTATGCTCTACACCTGGCTATAAGAAAGCAACCTGGACCTTTATTAGTAAAGATGCAATCCTACCAGCAGAAGGAGCTGATTTTGACAAAACTGTGGCAGAAGGACAAAGTACTAAAACTGGGAGACAGCAGAGTGTTTGTGGAGAATGATTACTCATTGTACACCAGCCAGAAAAGGAGTACATTTATTTCACTATGCAGGGAATGCTGAAATTAAAGTGTGGTATTCAAACTGCTGTACCCAGCTGTCTTCAAAGTATTCTTCCCTGCAGGGACAAAATAATTTTTTGATGAAGTACATGCAAAGGAGGAAATATGAAAGATTTTTCAAAAAAAGTAACCTTTGAAACAGAAGAAGATTCTGCTTATTGTTCTTCTGGTAATAAATCCCACAGAGGGACTGTACATGTGAAACCTTCCCAAATTTTCAACACAGAATGTTGTACAGAAGAAAGGGAGCAAGATAGTTGACCAGAACAATCAAGAGTATGTTGGAAATAAAGCAGAGACAGGATTTTGGAGATGAACAGTACTAAAACTGGTAACGTAATATGGGATTACAATGCAATAATTATATTTGTGAAATAAGACCAAAGAAAATCTGGAAATATTGGACTTTTTCAGAATTTGGTGGACTTGTGGGGGACTAACTATATGCCCTACTTCATGTCATTAATGTTCAGAAAACTGCTTTGGAGAGGGGAACAGGAGTTGGAAAGTTAATTTTGTGGCATGCAGTTTTACATGCTATAAAAAAGTGTAATGGGGACTGTAAACAGGTGCTGCTGTTCTTTTTTCTCTTCTTTCTCCTTTCTTCTCTTTTCTTGTTCAGTTTTAAGAACTGCAGGCACTGCAATGTAAAAAAAAAAAGCCTGGTTAAAAAGCACGATAAAAATGTGTTTTTTTCATTCTTTCATGGGGGAATGACTGGATTAAAGATCATGGATTCTCTTAGTAACAAGTTTTAAGAGAGAACAAGTAAATGAAAAAGAACACTGAATATTATGAGGCTTTTTTCTTGCAAATGCATGTATGCTCAGTAACAATTCTGCAGCTGGTCTTCATGTTTCCATGGAGACAATCTGATAAAGAGAAAGTGGTTACAGTTTGGTGGAGAGGGACTGGCTGAGGAAAAAAAAAAGAAATTGGCTAGGACATAATGTTCTCTGAGAGCATTCAGGAGGTTTTCTCAGCTGGGAGAGATATACAGATAAGACAAAACCAATCAGCACATAGAAGCACAGGCTGCACCACACAGCTTAGCATGGATAACCTTTCTTTTAGGTTAACTCAAGTATCTGAGTGTGGCAGTCAGTTTGAATCTTCTGTTCCTACTAGGAAAATAAAACTTCAATATTTGAAGGTGTACATAGTTTTGTGTGCACGTTAATATATTTTAGGGGGTGTTTGGGTGTGTTTGTTTTTTTTGTTTGGCGGCTTTCAATAAAATAAAAAGTTTTATAAAATGTGACAAACTCAAATGGATATACAAGAAACAACTAAAAGTTCAACCTGCACAACAGTGTATGCATGTCAACACAAACGCTGGAACTAGACATGTAACAAAAAGGTGTCATACCTAATAGGTGTGAATAACTTTTTAATACAATGATGCTTACTGCACTGTATTGAAATGTAAATGGCCTCACAGATCATTACAAAAAAGAAAAGAGTAGTAAACTACATTAAAAATGTAGAGTGAAAATAGCTATGTTACAGGAGACACACTTGGAAGAAGTGAACATGTGAATCTGACAAAAAAAATGTTTTCGGGATGGTTATTCAGTGGAATACCTGGGACAAAGGAAAAGGGAAGTACTTGTATCAATTGCAAAAGGAGCTCTGACAGTAATAGAAGATAAAGGTAATAAGGGCAGATTTATAGTGCTAAGGGGCTACTGGCAAAGGAGGAGGATTACACTGGCATGTATTTACATTCCACCTATAACTGCTATAACAGAGCTTAAGAAAATTCTAGGAGAAATAATCTGTTTTCAAGAATATTACTTGTAGATGGGGACTGGAATTTGACTTGCAGCAGTGAAGATGTGTCTGGGGGCCGAGAAGGGAAAATACAACAGAGGAGGGTCGATTTTTTAAGAAATTTATGAAAATATTTGGCTTGGAAGATGTTAATTTGGTAATAAGTGTTTGGACTGAATTTACATATTATTCCCACAATATAAAAACGGGGCATGGCTACACAGAATTTACATTTCACACATGCATTTAATTGAAGGTCTTGTACTCACCCAATAAATATTTCAGATCATGGCCCAATAATAGCTAAAATAAAACCACAGGGTAATGAAAAAAAATGAGACATTGGCACTTTCCCCCCTACAGTGCAATGGAAAAGTATTTGCCCCCTTCCTGATTTCTTAGTTTTTTGCATGTTTGCCACACTTAAATGTTTCAGATCATCAAACAAATATACATTTTAGACAAAGATAACCCAAGTAAACAAAAAATGCAGTTTTTAAGTGATGATTTTATTTGTCAAGGAAAAAAAAACTATCCAAACCTACATGGCCCTATGTGAAAAGGTAATAGCTTCCTAAACCTAATAACTGGTTGTGCCACCCTTAGCAGCAACAACTGCAATCAAGCATTTGCAATAACTAGCAATGAGTCTTTCACATCACTGTTGAGGAATTTTGGCCCACTCTTCTTTGCAGAATTGTTTTAATTCAGCCATATTGGAGGGTTTCCGAGCATGAACAGCATTTTAAGGTCATGCCACATCATCTCAATTGGATTCAAGTCTGGACTTTGACTAGGCCACTCCAAAACCTTCATTTTGTTTTTTAAGCCATTCAGAGGGTGGACTTGCTGGTGTATTTTGGATCATTGTCCTGCTGCAGAACAAAGTGTGCTTCAGCTTGAGGTCACGAACTGATGGCTGGACATTCTCCTTCAGGATTTTTTCATAGAGATCAGGATTCATGGTTCCATCACTCACAGCACGTCATCCAGGTCCAGAAGCAGCCCCAGACCATCACACTACCACCACCATGTTCGACTGTGGGTCTATATTACCAGAGCAAAACTCCTTTTGAGTGAATATCAAAACACTGACACAAATTGCGCGAACCACGAGAATACCGAACGCACTAAACCATGAAATTTTAAATCTCGAACTGTCCTAGTCAGCCAACCCCACCACCCACTACATACTACCTACCCAAACAAAATAAATAAACCACATATATACACTAACCAAACCCTACTTCTAACCCTAAAGTAAAGTACCAAAACCCTACTTCTAACCCTATACTAAACATCACATACACAACTATCTATGCAATATCCTTAACCCCTCCCTAACCCTAATGTCCGTAACTACCGCACACTTCCTCTACGAAAATATAAACAAACAAAATAAATAATCCACATACATACATTTACCAAAACCCTACTCCTAACCCTACACTACATCTTACATACATTAACTATCTATGCACTTGCTCGCGCAATGCATGTCGATTACAGATTCGCTTAAATGGACTTTCGCTCTTGCAATAGGGAACCTTGACTGTTGGCGTGATGTTCTTTTTCTGAAATGCTGTGTTACTTTTACACCAGATGTAATGGGACGCACACCTCACAAAAAGTTCAACCTTTGTTTCGTCAGTCCACAGAATATTTTCCCAAAAGTCTTGGGGATCATCAAGATGTTTTTTGGCAAAAGTGAGATGAGCTTTTATGTTCTTTTTGGTCAGCAGTGGTTTTTGCCTTGGAACTCTACCATGCATGCCATTTTTGCCCAGTCTCTTTCTTATGGTTGAGTCATAAACACCGACCTTAACTGAGGCAAGTGAGGCCTGCTGTTCTCTAGATGTTGTTCTGGGTTCTTTTGTGACCTCTTAGAGGAGTCATCACTGCGCTCTTGGGGTAATTTTTGTAGGCCGGCCACTCCTGGGAAGGTTCACCTCTGTTCCATGTTTTCTCTACTGGTGTATAATGGCTTTCACCATGGTTCACTGGAGTCCCAAAGCTTTAGAAATGGCTTTGCAACCTTTTCCAGACTGACAGATGTCAATTACTTTGTTTCTCATCTGTTCTGGAATTTCTTTAGATCGCAGCATGATGTCTTCCTTTTTGGGATCTTTTGGCCTATTTCACTTTGTCTGACGGGTTCTATTTAAGTGATCTCTTGATTCAACAGGTCTTGCAGTAATCAGCCCAGAGTGTGGATAGTGAAAGTAAACTCAGCTTTCCCAAAAATGTGATTAACCACAGTTACTTCATGATTTAACAAAGGGGGCAATTACTTTTTCACATAGGACCATGTAGGTTTGGATACTTTTTTTCCCTTAATAAATAAAATCATTACTTAAAAACTGCATTTTGTGTTAACTTTGTCTAATATTTAAATTTGTTTGATGATCTGAAACATTTAAGTGTGTCAAACATGCAAAGAAATAAGAAATCAGGAAGGGGAAAATACTTTTTCATTGCACTGTATCTGTTGAGAGAGAAATTTAAGGATTAGGTCATGGAAAACAGAGAATGTCCATACTATACTGATAGAAATTATGTTAACCAGGTTGTTCCTAGTGATGGCAATCAGCCAAATGTGATGGACATGCGAATATGCATATATCGCACCCAAGAATGTGGAGATATTAGGAATGCTTTCATGAAATATTGGGATATCTTGAAGGTAGACCCTGATATCCGTAAGATAGTAGGTAATATTCCAAAGTTTACGTATAAAAATAGATTTAATCTATATAGGATGTTATGCAATTATGGCAGGATGGAATCCAGATCTTCTATGAATTTTAATAGGCATGTAACTAAACCATGCCAGAAATGTAATTATTGTAGATATATAAATAGTACAGCCACATTTATACATCCCATTACACAACAACAGTATAATTTTTACCCTCAGGCTGACTGTAACTCTCAACATGTGGTCTATTTGGCCACATGTGGGATGTGCCCTGCATTTTACGTGGGCAAAACCGATAGATGGTTAAGAGATAGAGTTAGAGAACATTTGTATAGTATTAGAGTGAAATCAGATAAGAATGCACTCTCCAAACACACTATCCAAACCTCTGTGGAACATGAGTTCAAATTTATGGTTATTCATATTAATCAGCCCACTGATAGAAGAGGAGATCCAAGGAACAAAACCGAGCAGAACGAAACTAAATGGATCATCAGGTTGAGGGCTGATCGCCCACCCGGCTTAAATGATAGAGTCCCTATTAAGCCTATTTTGAAAGCAAGGGGGCTTAGGAAATAGCTGAATTTGTCATTTATTTGACTAATGTTCCTAGACTAATAAGGTATGATATTTGTGTGATATATACATCTGATCTATGGTATATTTAAGTGTTTTATGAGGTCTACACTGTTGTTATACATACATATATATATATATATATATATATATATATATATTTTTTTTTTTTTTAGTTTTATAAATGTTAATATTGTGTTTTTATTTAATTTTTGAAGTATATGTATTAGGTTTTATATAACATTTATCCATTTTCATAACATTATTTACGCCGCATACTAGCTAAGGCAAAATGCTTTTAATTTGAGCAGGATGTGATGTCATAGAATTAGTTCCTATATATATATATATATATATATATATATATATATATATATATATATATATATATTCCTCACTTTATGCCTGTATTTGGCCTGAGGAAGCCTATAAGGTGAAAGCGCTTGCCGTAACTTGATTCTATTAAAGGATTTTTATCTGTTTTTGGATTCTCCACTTTTTGGATTGTTTCGTGGATCGTGCTTTTATGGTAATGTTTGTAGCTCCCTGATATACTCAGTGAAAGTGCCGCTAATGTCTCCGTTCATTTTTGCTTTATTTATCTACATACTTTAATAGGAGACTTGCATATAAAGCAGCTATTTGTTACTTCATGATTATAAAGTGTTCATGTCTGTAATGGCTAAACGAATGGCAAAAGTAATGCCAAAAACTGACAGATCTGGATCAGTGTGGTTTTTTTGGAGGGGAGGCAAACATTTGACAACATTAACAAAACACTGACGATCCAGAGGGAAGCAGAATATAAGAAAATACCACTGTTGTTGGTGGGTCTTGATGCAGAGAAAGCATCTGACAAGAGTACGCTGGGACTTCATAAGCAGGGCAATGGAAGCATTTGCATTTCCTGAAAACAATTATAAGGTTGATTAGGAGGATATATGAGGGATTGGACGTGAAAATTAAAGCGGGTGGGGTCCTTTTGATAATTTCTGCTTGAGCAGAGGAACCAGGCAGGGGTGTCCTCTTTCCCCTTTATTATTTGCATTATATTTAGAACCACTGGCAAATAAAATAAGGAACTCAGAAATTCAAGGACATAATTAGTATGGTAGTCAGGAAAAGCTGGCTTTATTTGCAGATGGTATTTTATACCTGACAAAACTAGAAAGAGACATTGCAGTGTTGTGGAACATTTTGAGACAGTTTCAGATCTTTTCAGGATACAAAGTTAATGCAGCTAAAATGATGGCAATAGTGGTAAATTATGTACCCACACATGAATTAGCTCAGGAATATCCATATTTATGGAGTATAGATTAAAAATTATTCTAGTGTGGCGGCTAAGGATATGTGGGAAGAGACTAAATAAAAGATAACACATAAATTGAGAAAAATGGAAGCGTTATATGGATGATAAAATACAAGCAGTTAAAATGTTTTTAGTCCCTTTAGTCTTGTACACAGTCAGGCATATTTTTATCAACCAGATGATAAGTTATGGACAGCAATTAATAAAGGACTTTATCTGAGAGGGGAAGATGGCAAGAGTCAAGTGGGAGAAGCTGATTCTTCCAGTAGAACAGGAGGGATTGGGTTTAACCAATTTGAAGGGGTATTTCGGAGCTACACAGTTAAGACTCCTATACATAGCACAAGCAGAAAACTATATTTGAAAGTGGAATAGGATGATGATGAAATGGGGGAAGCAATGGGGGAAACTCAAGAAATGAGACACTGGGATTTTGAAATGCAGGCCTTTGATAATAATCATACAGAATGTTTTATCCATAAAACAGCAGAAAGTATTCTAAGAACTAAGCCAACACTGGACAGGAGAAAGGAGATTCTGCTGATAGGGATGACTGCAATTAGGGATATACACAATAGGCAAGAGGGTTCTGGAATTTATTGGAGAAAACTGGTAAGGGAACCATAGTATTGGGAGCAAATAACTAGAGAGGGAAAGATGACAGAATGGGAATACACCAAGAATGTATTTGGCTTGCAGGTTAGAAATTGCTTTCCTTATCACGGATTGCTATCAAGAGTATAGGCAAAGAGAAAAAAATAGGGGGTTCCTAAATGAAAGACCACCATTGGTAAAGTTTTAGTAGAATCTAGAACCGCAGCTGTCATTACAAAATGAATAATTAGTACAGCATATAAAATATTGCATGATAACTATAAGAATCAATCAGAGGAGGTTAGAAAGAATTGAGAAGAGAGATTGGATAAGCAATTTACAAAGAAACAATTGGAGGAATTATGTGTCTCTACAAAATATGCAACAAAATCTAGAAGATTTAGTGGTGCAGCGGTTAGCATTGCCACCTCACAGCAAGAGGTTCTCTGGTTCGATCCTCTGCTGGGCTGCCTTCTGTGTGGAGTCTGCATGTCCTTCCTGTGGTCGCATGGGTTTCCTCTGTTTCCTCCTACATCCCAAAGACATGCTGTAGGTGGATTGGACACTCTAAATTAGCCCTAGGCATGAGTGCGTGCATGCGTGTGCCTTCTGTGGAAGGTTAGGTGCCAGGCTGGCAATTCAACACCGTAAAACTCCACTGCCAATCATGAGTGGACAGGTGATCCACTTTGGTGTCCCCTAACTGGGAAAAGCCGAAAGAAGAAGCTTGGAAAGCTTTGCATAGATATTTCTATACCCCAAGCAGACTCCAGAGAATTTTTTCTCAGGCAGACAGCAAATTTTGACAGGGAAGAAAGAAGTAATTGGGAATGCATTTTCTGGGAGTGCGGTGAATTGATGGACTTTAAGGATTCCCTGCGGGATGCACTATCGGAGATGCTGGGTGGGCAGATTGGTCTAATGAGGAAGATGATTTTTCTGAGCTATGATACAGAATCAGAATTGTCTATGCATGGTAAGGCCTTGCTCTGTCTAATAACCGTGGCTGCCAAAAAAGCAATTACTAGAAAATGGAAATCAAAATCTAAACTAACTATAGTAGAAGTAGTAAATATACTAACAGAGATAAAACTGGAATTGAGGTGTTTGGAAAAGGCTAAGAGCAAACTACATATGGAAAAATGGGAATTGTGGGAACAATACATACAAGGAAGGAATAAGGTGTAAAAGGTGGCAAGACTTAAATTAGCTATGTAATGTTTGACTGAAAAAGATTGGGTAGGTTCATACTAGGCTATCTGCCCTAGGGCATTTATAAGCCTAGCCAGAGTGTGTTTGGCTTTCGCCACCCATTTTAAATTAATTTTGCTATGCCCTTTTTCGAGGTTAGTATACTGTGCCTCTGTCTAACAGTGACACAGAAGTGATACCCGGGGTAAACTTACGATCTCCCATCCACTCATCAAGATTCCTCTTGAAGAGAGTCAATGAGGGACTCTGCCTAACCTGGACTGGGATTTTATTCCAGAGTGAAGGGAGCCCCTGGGTTATGAATCTGTCCCTCCAGCATGTCCTATTTATTTCAGTGCTGAGGTTCAAGTCTCTCGAGCGCGTGACTCTATGGGATTTGGATTTTCTGAGGTGCAGCATGTCCATTAATTCCGAGTTGGACATTGCTTTATACATCAGGCACAGATCGCCTCTGAGCCGGCAGTATGCCACTGAGTAGAGCTGGAGTTTCTTTAACCGGGCAGCATATGGCATCTGTTTGAGCCCTTTGATCCTCTTGGTGAGGTACCTTTGGGGTCTTTCCAGTTGCTGCAGGTGTCTGGTAAGGTACATCCCAAAAGGCCCCGACTGCTGGAGACAAACTGGATGAAGTTAATAGTTTATTAAATAATCCACAAAGGTCACATCAAACAAGTAAGCATTAACGCCTTAAATACAACTGCGTTTTCATCCTACTACACTGACTTCTTCTTGATCTGAAGAAGTCAGTGTAGTAGGACAAAAACGCAGTTGTATTTTAGGCGTTAATGCTTACTTGTTTGACGTGACCTTTGTGGATTATTTAATAAACTATTAACTTCATCCAGTTTGTCTCCAGCAGTCGGTGGCACTTAATTTATTTATTGGTTTCTTGTTGTGCCTTGGTCTTTTGTGTACATCCCAAAAGGGGCATTGTACTCAATTACGGTCCTGATGAGGGATGAGTAAAGAGGCACAATGACCTCCCCTGATCTAGATGTGAATCCCTTCATGATTAGGTGGGCTATATAAAATGTTTTTCTAACCACTTTGGCCACGTGGTTGTCAAATGAGAGATTGCTATCAACTTGGGTCCCCAGGTCCCTAATTACTTCTTCTGTACTTAATGGATTACCACCTATGTGGTAATTTGTGGGCACTTTGTTTTTGCCAAAGGGGATGATTATACACTTTTTGGCGTTTAGCTTGAGGCCATGGCTCTGGCACCAGTTGTCTGTTTCTATGAGGCCCTTTTGGAGGATGCTTGTGTCGGCTGGAGAGTCGATTATGGTGCCCAGTTTGCAGTCATCTGCGAACTTGGTCAGCCACAGTCCATCCGTGTTGGCCTGTACCTTCGAGAAATATATACCGAACAAGAGAGGTCCCAGGACTGAGCCTTGTGGGATGCCACCTGTAACTGGTTTGGAGTCTGACATGGCTCCAGCAATTCTAACAATGTGGGTTCTGTCCTTGAGCCAGTTTGCAACCCATCTAGTGACATAGGGGTTCATATTTAAGCTGGTGAGCTTATCTATAATGCCCAAGTGGGGTATTGTATCAAAGGCTTTTGCGAGGTCCAGGTAGGCTGTGTGGACCACCTTCCCCTCGTCAATGGCCTTGGTGACAGTTTCAAAGAAATCGACTAAGTTTAAGAGGCAGGATCTGCCCTTAAAGCTGAACTGGGTAGGATCCAGTGTCTGTAGGTCCCCAATATCTTTATTTATGAGGTCCATGATGATCCTTTCCATAGCTTTGCAGACCAAGCTAGTCAGGCTTATGGGGCGATAGTTTCCAGGATCCATTGAGGCACCACCTTTGTGGAGAGGGACCACTGTTGCTGTATGCCACTCTTTGGGTACATATCCTGTAGTAAGGCTGAGATTGAACAGTAGTTTTATGTTTGGGTTTAGCTCTTCTTGGAGTTCATGTAGGATGCAGCCCTGGACACTGTCTGGTCCCATTGATACTGTGTTTTTTGCTTTGGAAAGGGCGGCTCTTACCTGAGCATCTGAGATGTCAGGGGCAGCACTCTGCTGGGATAGATATTTGCCCTTTTGGTGGGGGGAAGTTTGCGCTGAACTTGTCAGCTAGGATGTTGGCAATGTCTGTGGGTTCGGTGTATTTTTTTGTCATTTTGGACTAATTCTGAGCATATCTGGGAATTCCCACCCAGGTTCCTAACATAACTAAGGAAAGCCTTGTGATTATCCTTAGTGTCTTGTGCAATTTTTCTCTCGAAGCTGGCCTTAGACGATTTTATGAGTGCCCATAGTTTTTTGCTAATACTGATCAGAGATGCCTTCCCTTTCTGGGAGTTTGCTCTATCATGTAATAACTTCCTCCTTCTATTGTTTAGTTTGTTTATGGCTGGGGTCCACCAGGCAGGACGCCTGCCTTTGGAAGATTGGGTCTTGGTTTTATTTGGGATTGCATGACCCATGCATTCCTGAAGGTGTTCATAGAACGCATTTATAAAGGATTCTGCGGTCTGGGCCGTATTTTCCACAGGCCTGGGGGCTTTGAAGGATTCCACCTCGGTTTTGAGGAGTGTGAAATTTGCTTTAGAGAAGTTTTTCACTGTGGTTTTCTGGGCAGGGGGTGGGATCGGGATGTGAATATCCAGTGAGATTAGTTTATGGTCTCATCTTACCAATGAGGGATACACTTCTGGTCTGGAGCATAGAGTCCCCATGTTGGTGATGATCAGGTCCAGTATGTTTTCCCCTCTTGTGGGAGTGGTAACAAGTTGTTCCACAGCATTTGAGTTTATAAATTCTAGGAACCTTTGGGCTAGGGTGTTGGAGCTAGAGTAATGCTCCCAGTCTATGTTTGGGTAGTTGAAGTCGCCCAATATAATGGTGTTTGGAGAGACCTTCATATTTTCCAGTGTTCTCAGGAAGGCCGAGTGGGGTTCCTGGGTTTGGGAGGGTGGTCTGTAGCAACAAACTGGAAGGCAATTTTACCCACTGTTAGTTGCACATGGATAGTATCTGAAGCTTCGTGCTGTGCCACCAACCTGGAGGTGTGGGTATCTTTGACGGATATTGATACTCCCCCTCCTTTTGTGGTTCGGTCCACGTTTTGGGGCCGAAAAGCATGGTATGAGGTATAACCTGGTAGTGTTGGGGTGCTCTCGGGAGCCTTGAACCAGGTTTCTGTTACTGCACAGATATCGATGTTCTCCTTGCTAAGGAGAGTTTCGAGTGCATGCATCTTGAGGTTTAGACTTCTGGCGTTGAGTAGCAATACTCTTAGTTTCTTATCCCTTGTGATACTTATGGAGGTGGGTTTGTCTTTTGAGCCTTGCCTGAAAAAGGGACTATGGGGGTAGCAAGAGCCTTTGCCAATATCCGAAAGCCCAGGGGTGACAGGTGCAAGCCGTCCCTAGCGAAGCATCGTGGCTTGTCGAGTATGTCATCCCAGGCTGACAGGCATTGGATCCCCTTTGAATGACACCAATACTTAAGCCAATTGTTGAAATTGATCATCTTGTCTTCATATTGTGGCATCATTCTTGGTGAGGGTAAGATGCTACTCAAGGTCAGGGTCATACCGGCCTGGGCTACATGCTCAGAGAGCTCCTCTATGTCTCTTTTCATGTAGTCCAGGGAGATACATCTCAAGTCATTCACACCAGCATGGACACTGACTGAGTCATATTTGTACTTGCCTTGGAGTGACCTGAGTGCTTGTGTTATGTGGCGGATCCTAGCGCCTGACAGGCAGCTCACCGTGACCTTCTCCTTGTTCAGCCTGGTGAGCGGGACGTCAGTGTGCCTGAT